>NC_079443.1:13054789-13304789 GCF_903798145.1 Danio aesculapii | reverse complement strand
AGACTCATGTCTTTTTAAATATATGATGCCACAAGCTTGGCACACCTGTCTTTGGGAATTTTGCCCATTCCTCTTTGCAGTACCTCTCAAGCTCAGTCAGGTTGGATGGGAAGCGATGGTGTTAAGCCATTTTCAGATCCCTCCAGAGATGTTCAATAGGATTTAGGTCTGGGCTCTGGCTGGGCCACTCAAGGACATTGTCCTGCAGAAAGATGAACCGTCGCCCCAGTCTGAGGTCAAGAGCATCCTGAAGCAGGTTTTCATTCAGGATGTCTCTGTACATACATTTCTGCATTCATCTTTCCCTCTATCCTGACTAGTCTTCCAGTTCCTGCTGTTGTAAAACATCCCCACAGCATGATGCTGCCACCACCATGCTTCACTGTAGGGATGGTATTAGCCTGGTGATTAGCAGTGCCTGGTTTTCTACAAACGTAACTTCTAGCATTCACTCCAAAGAGTTCAATTTTAGTCTCATCAGACCAGAGAATTTTGTTTCTTATGGTCTGAGAGTCCTTCAGATGCCTTTTGGCAAATTCCAGGCGAGGAGTGGCTTCCGTCTGGCCACTGTACCATACAGGCCTGATTGGTGGATTGCTGCATAGATGGTTGTCCTTCTGTCAGGTTCTCCTCTCTCCACAGAAGAATGCTGGAGCTCAGACCAAGTGACCATTGGGTTATTGATCACCTCCCTGACTAAGGCCCTTTTGCCCCGAACACTCAGCTTAGATGGCCGGCCAGCTCTAGGAAAAGTCCTGGTGATTCCAAACATCTTCCACTTACAAATGATGGAGGCCACTGTGCTCATTTGAACTTTCATCGTAGCAGAAATTTTTCTGTAACCTTCCCCAGCCTTGTGCCTCGAGACAGTCCTGACCTCAAGAATGATCAGTTAAAAAAGAATATACCTGAGCTCAATTTAGAGCTTTACAGCAAAGGCTGTGAATACTAATGTACATGTGATTTTTTTTTTTTTTTTTTTTACATTTATTTATTTATTTTTTTCAGGTTTTTCTTTTTAATAAATTTGCAACAATTTCAAAAGATCTTTTTTCAAATTGTCATTATGGGGTATTGTGTGTAGAATTTTTAAGAAATAAATTAATTTAATCCATTTTAGGATAACTTTAGGCTGAAAAAAAAAGTGAAGCGCTATGAATACTTTCCGGATGCACTGTAAATAGTGCAAATTAAATAAATAAAAAATATATATAATATAATAACACATAATTGTTTTATGTTTGTGTTCTGCAGGTGCATCAAACCCAATGACAAGAAAGCAGCCCATATTTTCACAGACTCACTAGTGTGTCATCAGGTGCGCTACTTGGGTCTAATGGAGAATGTACGTGTAAGAAGGGCTGGGTATGCTTTCCGCCAGGCCTATGAGCCCTGCCTGGAGCGCTACAAGATGCTCTGCAAACAGACTTGGCCCCACTGGAAGGGCCCAGCCAGGTTAGACCACCTATGATCAAGAAACCTACAGGTGTAATGGTTTTAGTGTTGTTTAAATCCATTGGAAGACTTTTGTTTTTCTGAACTTGTTGTTCAGCAGAAATAATTATACTGTCATCACATATAAGATTAGGCAGATCTTTCAGTGACTGCACTTCCACCTGCATAAGCATTTTTATACTTATTTGTTCATAATTAAACTTGTATACATGCTGTTTCTTGTCCTTAAACGCCCTACAGTACAGTATGTGACTTACTGGTGTTTAATCCATCAGTGCTTGGCTGCAGAAAAGTTGATTTTCTTTCTGATTTATCTGATGAAAAAACATGTCAGAACAGATTTGACCCTCATATATTTGTCACTTCTGGACCTATTGAATTTATTTGTCTTCATGAAGAGTTCCACATCTTATTGTTATCTTTCTGTGGAATGTTATCATCCTAACTTTGCAGACAGTGGTTCTTTTTTTAATTTCCATTCAGTTCACACAGACACTTTTTTTTTGTCTTCAACATGGTTGAAGCATGTTGTTATGATAAAGAATTCTGTGCTTCTTAGTTTCATCATGCTTACTTTGCTGTGTTGTCTGTCTTTTTTCATAACTTATCAGTTTTTTTTTTATTATTTTTTATTTCTATTTAGTGATAAGTTTGAATACAGTGGGGTCCCAAAGTCTGAGATTACAGTTGAAAATAACTAATTTTAAACTGTTAATATTTTACCAGACATTTGAATTATTTAAACATATTTATGATTTAAGTAAATGATTACCGATTGGTGGTAGTGAGGACAGACCGCAGATATAATTATGAAGTGCTTTCGATGTACAGCACAGTAAACTGCTATATTACTACTTCCTTCCTTCCTTCCTTTCTATTTGTTTTCTTAGTTTCTTTTCTTTCTTTCCTTTGTTTCCGTTCCTTTCTACCTTCTCTTACTTTATTAATGTGTATGTAATGGACTGGCACTTCACCTAAACTAAGGTTACAAGTTTCTGGATAAATGATCATACAGATAAAATGAGTAACTCAGAGCTTTGTCAAAAGCATCTGCCAAGTATTAAAAAAAAAAAAAAAAAAACATTTAGGCCTCATTTTTAATGATCTAGGCGCAAAGTCTAAAGTGCAGGGTTCAAAAGCATTAAGGGCATGTCCGAATCCACTTTTACTATTTTTAGGAAGAAAAAATAAGCTCTGCACCACGGCGCATGGTCTAACAGGTTTGTGCTTATTCTCTTAATGAGTTATGGGTGTGTTTTGAGAATAAACCAATTAGAGTGTCATCTCCCATTCCCTTTAAGAGTCTGTGGCATGACCCCATGGCACATTTTCAATTTACATGGCAGACTTTGTAAGTGGAAAAACTGAACACCTCACTAGCGAGAAAACAGTTAAACAGAGCATCGGCAGCAAAAAGATAAAGAACGAGCCTTTTCCAATCAGCCTTTACTTTCACTTTCTCTTTTTCTCTTTAGTGGATAAGGAAACAGTGTTGTACGCACAGACATCCATTAGCCTACATAATTTTGTTTAAGCACAATGATTTTTTTCAAAACTATTTTAGGTCTAAATTTAGGTCTAATTTCAAGCAAACGAATAAATGAACAATAATAACGAAGTGTGGTCTAAACGAGTTATATCCAAATACACATGCTATGATCCAAAACCTAAGCGTGTTTTTAATAAAACAAATTTAAAGATGCATAAAATAAATACTACTGCTAATAATAACATTATACAACAGCAAGTTGTCATGAATAAACTAAAAAAAGCCTCCAGAAATGAAGAAGGCATGCAGTTTTTTATATTATGTAGAAGAAAATTATTTTTGTAATATTTTAATCCTTTAATTCTTTTCATTCCAATCCTTTTAATTCATTAATTTGTAAAGATATTTGAATATTGGTGTACATCCTGCATGTTTTAAGCAATGTGAAAGCGAGGCGAACAACTATTTTAGTTCCTCAAAGTAGCTCAAAATTAACACACCTTTTTTCTAGACCCATGAGTCCACAAAGTGGCGCAAATGGATTTGCCATTTAAACAACAGGGTGAAAAACGGGAAAATTAAGGTTGCGTTGGTCTAAAAATAAGATGTCGGGTCAAACAAATTTTGCACCTTATTGCGCTGGGTGTATGATAGGGCCCTTCGTGTCAACTCTAGTGTTACTATACAAAATATCAACTTACCAAATACTGTACATTGTACCATTACATTTACTGTAGATAGATTTGTTATAATTCTAGAGACTTTTTACTGTGGTCTCAGACTTTTATACCCTCATTTTGTGATTTTTGTGGTATGGTTGAATAACAGCTAGTGGATTGTTTATTTAGGGAGGGTGTTGAGGTTCTCCTGAGTGACCTTCAGGTTCCTGCAGAGGAATTTGCCTATGGACGTTCAAAAATATTCATCAGGAACCCCAGAACGGTGAGTGAGTTATTGCATTATATATCATTTATTGTGATCTTGATGAAGTTATTAAAAAATAAATAAATCTCCATGTGAGAAAATATTAAGAGAAGAAAATCCTGTATGCTTTATCAATTCTCCCTACCAACATTATAGGACTTGAATTTATTATAAGTTATTAAAGCAAGTATCATGCATGATCTCTCAAGGGTTTCTATGAAGTTTTTCAGACAGGAAGTCATATTCCTTCAGGCTTTTCTCATATAATTAGTAGCAATTGCCTTCATGTAAAAAAAAAAAGCAGTCACACACATGGTTTCACTTATTCCCCTTCCTCCACTGTTTGTCAATTTGCATGGGAAACGAGACTCCAGCTGAGAAATTTCAGAGGAGCTCATGAATCCCCTGTACTAAAGTTTGGGTGTCAGTCACCAAGCAGTGCAGAGCTTTTATCTTATTCTTGTCCATTATTGCTGCATATTTTCCAACCTCCAGGTAATTGTTCACAGCCACTAGAGTTGGAGATATCATGTTTGATATGTGTCCACCCACAGTGTAGTGTATTTATAATTTAGTGTATTTATAATTTAGCTTTTCATTGCTGTTGATGTCATTGCTTTTGCTCCTACAAAGAATCTTGAAACTTGCCTGTTTTTCTACTGATGTGAAAGCTAAAAAAATTATGTAATGTAATATTTCCATCCAACCTGGCTGCAGTCTTTCACTCATATTGTGTTCAAGTTGATTGAATTGTTCAGTGTTGAATGACAGAAAACAGCTTGGATTGAAAGTGGCTACTGTAAGTTGCACTACAGAAAAACTTAAAAATATATATTAATATACAGCAGGGAAAATAGTTTTTGAAACTAAATTTTAAATAAATCTGAAACTAGATTTTGTGGTGACCCTTTTTAAACCAGATTGGCATCTGCTAAACAAATTTAAGCTGCTCTGCCAGAACAGTGCCACAATTTTTCAATAATGAAAAGTATTATTCAATAATGAAATTGAACACCAAATATCTACCACAAGTGGTTTTTTTTGGGGGGGGTGGGGGCTAAGGTGATCACACCCTCCCATTGATGGTGGAAGACATCCATTGGTAAAGGATTTAAAAAAAAAAAAAAAGATAATTGTTCATTTAAAATTTTATATAATTCTGGTGTCAACCCATCACTCACAGATGACATTTTAAAATGTGTTTATTGATAGCCTTTTTATTTTTTATAATATATATTTTAGAGCACATCACATTGTAACTGCTAAGAGTATACTGTGAAGAAATAGTTTAAGATAAAAAAGGATCAATCACATTAGTCACATTAATGTAGATTACTGTAAATCTTTCCTATTTAACCATATATAGATTTCATACCCTTATATACAACACCATCATATTTTTATTTTTCTTATCATATTAAACTCTATTCTTTTTTTGTTTTTTCAAGATTGATATAGTATTTACATCTTTTTTTAAACCACTGTTTTCTAGATCTAATAAAAGCACCTTTGGTCTTTTTTTGCTGTTAATTTTGTTTTGTAGTTTATACAAGAAATCTGATCTTCATAAGTGAAAGTGCCTTTCTCGGTGAGATTATTGATCTGAACTTACTTTTCAAATAAATCTGCCTTCTTTTTTAGATATTTTTTAGCAAAATTTTTCATAAGCTATAGCAGCACAACCTATTTCAAATTTTAATAATTCTCATTGTTTGCCAGACGCACCATTCTCAACAGCAGAGTTTGAGTGTTTATAAATGAGTTTCTCTGTCATGGAATTCAAGTCATTATAATTTAATAAAGTGTTGTTTAGTTTCCAATATCCTTTATTAATTAATTATTATTAATTGTATTGTCCTTATTTCCCGATAAAGCTATTTGAAGACTAATAACTTTGGTCAGTTAGGGCAGATGGCAGAATAGAGATATCTTTTTTTTTTCTCTCCTTTTTAAATATTTCCCAATTGATGTTTAACAGAGCAGGGAAATTTTCACAGTATATCTGATAATATATATATATATATATATATATTCACACACAAACATATACATATATATTCACACACACATATATATATATATATATATATATATATATATATATATATATATATATATATATATATATATATATATATATATATATATATATATATATATTTTTTTTTTTTTTTTTTCCCAGCTCTTTTTTTTGGAAGAGAAGAGGGGGCAGTGCCTTGAGGACTTGGCAGCACTCATCCAGAAGATCTACCGTGGCTGGAAATGTCGCACTCACTTTCTCCTTTTGAAAAAGAGCCAGGTGGTCGTGGCAGCCTGGTACCGAAGATTTGCGGTACGCTGCATTTATTACACCTTCTATAGGAACCATTTATAGAGAGACCTTTTTTATCGCAAGATGGTGACTCAAGATGTTGGGTTTTTTTTTTATTGCAGCAACAAAAAAAGTACCAGAACATCAGGTGTTCGGCCTTAGTAGTTCAGTCTTTCATTCGTGGATGGAAGGTAGGTTTCAGATGGACTACATGTTTTGCAGTTTCCAAAAACCAACAAAAGGTCTTTTCTCATTCGGGTTTTTTCATAGGCCCGGAAGCTTTTGCGTGAACTAAAACACAAGAAGCGATGTGAAGAGGCTGTCACAACAATTTCAGCTTATTGGCACGGAACCCAGGTAATGAACACAGTTTCTCATTGTGTAAAGAGATGAAAGTTTTACTTTGGGGTTTGATTTTCAACATCAGAGCTTCTTTGCTGCTTTTGCTTTCTATTTTCTCTCTAGTCCAAATTTTCACTTCTGCTTTTGATAGTTTACTCTTCAGTCACTCTTTTCTTATCATAATTCTAATATTTTAATCTTTGCTATACTGTCTCTGCTTCCACGTGGCAAATGTCAAATCCCCAGGCTCGCTGGGAACTGCGTCGTCTTAAGAAGGAGGCATGGAATAAACATGCCGTGTCTGTCATTTGGGCAGCTTGGCTTGGAACAAAGGTATTTAAAGAGATTGCTAAATAGTCATCCCCATCTCACCTCATCAAGCTTCGAATGACTCCTCTTTTGTTGACATTTGACTAACTCTGTTTTATCATCTTGTAGATAGCTGCTTTGGGGAAATAATGGGGAAATACATATTGTTCATTTGCTGACATTAAGTTGAAACATCTGTAAGCAAAAAAGCATTTGAGTGAATGTTTGAATCTTATGCTCTTAGAACTAACCCCTTTCTCAAATTCTACTTTATAACTTTTCACAGTATTTACTGTTCCATGATGGCTTGCATGAACAACTTAACAATATATTTTAGTGTGTCAATAATTTGCTAAAATAATTTAGTTCTGATGGAAACATGTGGCAACTGTTATTTATACCCTGCCATTTTCTGTTTTTCTAAAAATGTTTTTGGTGAATTAAAAAAAAAAAAGTTAGAAATCTTTAGCAATAGCAGGTTAATACATTTAAATTCAAACCTATATATATATATATATATATATATATATATATATATATATATATATATATATATATATATATATATATATATATATATATATAAACTCTATAATTTCAACTAATTTGCTATTCTTCTATTTTGTTATTTGTTATTCTATATTTAATATCTTTCCCCAACATATTAACTTGGGTGTACTAATTTAAGGCTGTCAATGTTTTTGTCATCACATTTTTTGTTAGATTAGTTAGTACTGATTCGTTTATTGTATGCACAAATATATTATTGTATAGCATCCTGTAGAAAACATTAATTCAAAGGAGCTATCTGTCAGGGGTTTACTCATTTTTGCTGAGTGCTGTATCTAGTAATTTTAGCAATATAGTAATTTCAGTTCGACATTAAGACTGATGAGCAAGATTTTTTTTGTCTTGAAATGTGTTACTAAATTACAGCACTGAATTAAAAAACTCTTGTGCTTTTAACATATTTTCTTAATACTTTTCTGCCCTCATCTTTGAAAAAAGGCTCGGAGAGAACTGCAAAAGTTAAAGCATGAAGCTTGTAGTAAACAGGCAGTTTCTGTCATTTGGGCCTGCTGGCAAGGAACAAAGGTATTCTCCTTTACGTCTGTGTGACATCTATTTATTTATTCATTCATTCATTAATTCATCCACTTAGAAAATCTTGTTCAGTCATACTTTGAACAAGGAGAGTAATATCAGCAGGGGATGAAGTTCGAAGCGGGCTCGGAGCAGGTAGACGAGAGCCGTTCATGGCTGATATTTATTTTTTATTATTTGTTTGACAGGGAAAGCTGTCCAAGGACAGAACATGCACTTATATATACATATATGAATTTATTATTATTAAAATCTAATAAATTACAATAAAAGCACCCCCTCTGACAAAAGGGCACCCAACCTACCCAATAAAATTATTATTATTATTATTATTATTATTATTGTTATTATTATTATTATTATTATTATTCTCTGGTGCATTTTATTTTACAGTAATATATGATTATTTAAACATTATTTTAAAATGTTTTAGAACTTAGTGTAACAACTAAAACAATTGTTGTTACTACTGTTAACAACACGGTAGTTTTAATAACTTTATTTGGCTTAAATTGTACAGTTAAAAAACATTGATATTATAAGATAATGCTTCTGGGGTTTTTTATCCATCAAGATGTCAAGATGCATAAGTAAGGAATTAATGTATTTGTATGTACTGATGCTTTGGTTTCTGGTTGATAAAGGAACACAGCTTGATGATTTGCAAAACCTTTGATAAAATTTATCTGATTAATAAATAATTGTAGCAAACCACTAAAATGCTTTCATTTAATGTAGAGTCATTTTTTTTATTTATAATATCAGAAGTTTTTTTTCTTATTGCTTTCTGAATAACCTCATGACACTGTATTTGGTTTGGAATTTGAGTACCTTTGGAGTAAATTTTATTGTTTAGATGCATATGTCTTTTCATTCCATCCTCAAGCCCATGCACATCCTTTTTGCATGTTGCGTTCACATTTGCACTGTTGTTTTCTTCCACCCTATTTGAGTGACCTTTGCCTTCTTAAGATAGCTGTGTGTGGCTTGTTTTATTGTGTTTGCGAGGTGTGTGCCTAAGAGACCAATTGTGCTCTTACTTTAAGTGCTTTTTCCCTTGTTTTCACTCATGTTTTGTTAACCCCACGAAAAGAAATATCCACAGGAAAACCTTAACGATGTCTGACTGTCTTAACCAGCACCAAATATAGTATGTCTTATGCAGCTGAAGTGCAATTTTGTGCGACGCGTGGACCTGGCATTATGCTGCTGCTGCTTAAAGCTCCGATTCCTACTGTACCTTTCTGCATTCATGCCCATCTCCCTCCGTCTTTCACAGGCACGTAGAGAGCTGAAGCACTTAAAGGAGGAAGCCAGGCGTAAACACGCCATTGCTGTCATTTGGGCCTACTGGTTGGGACTAAAGGTATATTCCAACCATCGCTTTTTGCCAGGCGTTGAAATGAGTAGGACGCATAAACATAAGTTTAATAAGTGTCATTTAACCAGCTGCAGTATACTAACAATATAATCTAACCCCAGAGTTCATTTCCACAGGTCCATTTTTGCCCAAGTCAGTGACAAAAAATATAGTTGTAATAAAATGTTAAAGGATTATTTCACTAGAACAAAAATTCACAGTTAATTAAATAACAGTGTTCCTTATCAAGTCACTCTCCCAACATTACATATAGATGACATGTAAAAGCCTGCCAGTTACTGCTTGATCATAGTCTAAACACCAAGATGCAAGATGGCAAGGCACCACACAATCAGGCAGTGCTACAACACAGTCACTGGCAACAAATGAGCAATCATTTAAAAAATAATTTTTTGAAAATGACTGATCACTTCCCTAGATAAGACATTCATTCCATATATGATATTGTTAAGAGCCTTTTGAAGCTACATTTAAACTGCATTTTGGAATTTCAACTTTTATTGGAGTCCACTATATGGAGAAAATTTCTGAAATAAATTAAACATTTTTTTATGACTGAAGAAAAACTAACATCTTGGATTTCAAGAGGTTAGTAAATTATATTGCATATCAAAGCTTCAATTTCTCCACATTTTTTTTTACAGCCTTATTCTAAAATGGTTTAAATTCATTTATTCCCCCAAAATTCTACACACAATACCCCATAATGACAATGTGAAAATTATTATTTTTTTTTAATTGTTGCAAATTTATATAAAAAAAAAACCTCACATGTACATTAGTATTCACAGCCTTTGCCTTGAAGCTCTAAATTGAGTTCAGGTACATTCTGTTTCCACTGATCATTCTTGAGACGTTTCAGCAGCTTAATTGCAGTTCACCTGTGGTAAATTCAGTTGATTCGACATTGTCTCGAGGCACAAGGCTGGGGAAGGTTACAGAAAAAAATGCTGCTCTGAAAGTTCCAATGAGCACAGCAGTCTCCATCATCCATAAGTGTAAGATGTTTGGAACCACCAGGACTCTTCCTAGAGCTGGCCGGCCATCTAAGCTGAGTGATCGGTGGAGAAGGGCCTTAGTCAGGGAAGTGATCAAAACCAGATGGTCACTTTGTCTGAGCTCCAGCTTTCTTCCGTGGAGAGAGGAGAACCTTACAGAAGGACAACCATCTGTGCAGCAATCCACCAATCAGGCCTGTATGGTAGAGTGGCCAGATGGAAACCAGTCCCAGCCTGGAATTTACCAAAAAGGCATCTGAAAGACTCTCAGACCAAAAGAAACTAAATTCTCTGGTCTGATGAGACTAAAATTGAATTTTTTGGAGTGAATGCCAGGCGTTACATTTGGAGAAAACCAGGCACCGCTCATCACTAGGCTAATACCACCTCTACAGTGAAGCATGGTGGTGGCAGCATCATGCTGTGGGGATGTTTTTCAGACTAGTCAGGATAGAGGGAAAGATGAATGCAGCAATGTACGGTGACATCCTGAATGAAAACCTGCATCAGGATGCTCTTGACCTCAGAGTGGGGTGACAGTTCATCTTCCTGCAGGACAATAGCCGCATTTCCACTGTCAGGCCAGTGCGAGCCAGGGCTTTTATCGGGCCAATGGCCCGGGAGGTTGAGTAGTGAGGCCGAAATCATGTCACGTTTCCACTGTCGGGCTAGTAGCTCGCAGCGCGTCAAGCAAACCCCGCCCCCACAACGTCCCCAAATCAAACGTCACACAACCCGCCCACTTCAGCGGGAATCTAGCAGATAAAGCACACCATCGCATCATCACAAAACGATTCAAATGAAGACAACCGAAACAAACAAATGTCACGCTACTGTACAGCATTACATTTATATGTCTATACGCACAGGCCTATATGTTTTCATTCATTATATATGTTTACTCATTGAGCGACTGTTGGCATCATGCATCGAGTGGTCTCGCCACTAACGGAGGGACCCAGTCACCCAGCGCAGTGAGCGCACCCATCCATAATATAAAACCACAGAAATTCTCCAATAATAACTCGGTTTGAAATGTATTTTATAACATCCTCGTTTTGATAGACGTCGCCAAACATTCAGCCCAAATACTCCGGAGAGACCTAAAACATATACATTTTTCCCTAGGCTATGACACTTAATAGGTAATTCCCCTTTATTTAAGAGAATAATTTAAGGATGTTGCATATTATTTGGTGATCTTAAGTAAAGGAAAGTGTTAAGTGTTTCAGCACATAAGTGCAAGTTATAAAATATAGTTTGTTGCACTCGGCAGCTATTCACTAATAAAGCTCTACATGTATTTAAAATTTCATATTTTTTAATTTTACCATGTCATACAAAACTAAACACTTGTTTGAGGACATAGAACACATTTTGTATTTGCAGTTTTCCCCAATGCGTTTGTAAAGCGGCACTGCGCAGGACTGGATGACAGAAAAGAAGGTCGTTTCTATCATCATATCTAAATACTTTATAAATAATATTTCAAACTTCCTCCTTTGTTTATTGTTTTTTAGAAAATATCTAAAATCTTTTTTTCAGACAGGCCTTTGTAAAATGAAGGTATATATATTTAATGAAGGTAAATATGGCTTTAAAACAGATTAATTTATATATTGTATATACCCACATTGTGTTAGCTAGCTTTTGTTTGTTTTATATTGGTTTATTTATTTAATGTGGTTTTATTATATCCGACATTTGTAATTCTTTAAATTGTTTCAATATAGCTTAGGCTATTTTATCAAGATATGACACTATTGTGTTGAGTCTACAAAAGTGGACATGTCATTTGTAAAGTTTTATGTCTTTCTGTTGTATTCAGATTTTGTATTATCTCCAAAATAAATTAAAAAAGAAAAAAGTCGCTTGCGGCATCAACAGAGCTATGAAGTGAGCGCTCTTTTGCCCGGCCTCACACTCACATACAGGCATCTAAATGCGCATTTTCATGCACAAACACACCTTTTAAACTTGACAAAAACTCTCGACAACCTTTACTGGCTGCTGTGTCTTTAATATGGTGTAAAGATTATTATGCGTTATTGAAACATCACGGAGGACGCAGCAAGGAAATGTCAATTATAAATTAAAACTTTATTATTTTATGCAACACCCTTACATTTAAAAGGGAAACATAAGGGTGATCATACGCAAAAAGACCCAGCCTATAAGGTGTTTTATGGAATAGCCTATCTTACACTGACCAGCTATATGTTTTCTTTCCCTTATTTATTTATTTGTTTGGCGCAGGTATTCGTGGGCGATCGGAAAACTAGTGTAATGATGGCATGCCATTTTTAGGCTCGGGCAAAGTCCGCCTCTCCTTTTACTCCGCCCTGAAGCCCTAGCTGGCCCTCTTTGGCCCAAGGTATTCGGTGGGCCAGAAAAGGCTGGCCGTTGGCCCCGAGAAAGCCCTGCTTTGGCCCGATCAGGCCCCGGAAGTGAAAGTGGAAACGCGGCTGGCCCTGGCTCGCTCGCTTTAGGCGCGATAGTGGAAACGCGGCTAATGACCCAAAGCACTATGCCAAAATATCAATGGAGTGACTTCACAACAACTCTGTGAATGTCTTTGAGTGGCCCAGCCAGAGCCCAGACCTTTAATCCTATTGAACATCTCTGGAGAGATCTGAAAATGGCTGTACACCGTTGCTTCCCATCCAACCTGATAGAGCTTGAGAGATACTGCAAAGAGGAATGGGCAAAAATTCACAAAGACAGGTGTGCCAAGCTTGTGGCATCATATTCAAAAAGACTTGAGGCTGTAATTGCTGCCAAAGGTGCATTAACAAAGTATTGAGAAAAGGCTGTGAATACTTATGTACATGTGGTTTTTCAGGTTTTTTATTCTTTATTCATTATGAGATATTGTGTGTAGAATTTTGAGGAAATAAATGAATATAATCCAGGCTGTAACATAAGAAAATGTGGAAAAAGTGAAGCGCTATGAATACTTTCTGGATGCACTGTATGTGTACATTTATTTTTGTTATAGAAGTGTACACATCCTTAAACACATGCTTCTGATGTGTCTGCATAAAGCAGAATCACGTCTGTTCTCATAATCCATAGCTTTAGAAAAGTTATATAGTTTTGGCAGGTTTTTACCTTTTTTTTTTATTCATAAACTTGGGCAATGGGTAAAATAACTTGGTCTTGACCCTGCAAAGAATGCCTGAATGTGCTTCTGTCTATTCTGTTCCGTTTCACAGCCAGATGGTTGACTGGGGCATACCATAAAATGTAATATCCATGTTTTGATGACATTCAAAGAATTATTTAGTTCATTTGCTGAAAGAATCAACCATGAGAATAAATACAATAAACAGATGTCTTATTGACTTGCTGATTAGATTATTTATTTATTATAAAAAATGCTTTATTCTAAAATTATTTAAATAATTAAAAAATGTGGAATTACAATTTGAACTACAATAAATTGTAAGGATGAATTTAAATATCAATTTAGATGCAGACTCTGTAGGGAAAAATATATGGCTCTGCCCAGTATAAACTATTTATGTCTAGTTTTTACAAAAAATGCATAAAAAATAAGCTGCCACCTGCGGAATGAGTGAATCATACAGATTTTATGCTAGTCTGATTTCTTAATTAATAAATTTATGCTATTTTAAAGCTACATGGGACCTACATTTTCATGCATTATTTTTTATTTTTTTTAAACTGGACATATAATGTTTATACTGGTCAGAAATTCTTTCTCTATAAAACTAAATATGCACTGGGAGGAGGGAAAGAGACAACGTACAGTATAAAACTGTCATTTTGCAAGGGAAAGAAACAAATTTAACAAACACATTTAAAAACAGTAGCTTGTTTTTTCTTTTTTTTTCAAACAATTTACAATTTAATCTAATTAACTGTGTGCGAAAATCACCAAGCAGACATTTACAAATAGAAGCTTTTTATTGGATTTATTACACAGAAAAAGTTTAGACTCCAACATTTATTTTAGTTCCAATTGTAATTGCACAATTTTAATTATATATTTTTTTATTATTTAAATTATTTTACAATAAAGAATTTTTATAATAAATAATATTCTAATCACCTGGACATAATACTGGCAAGTCAATGAGATGTCTATTTATTGTATTTCTTCTAATGGTTGATTCTTTCAGCAAAATAAAGTAAATAATGAAGTAAACAATTCTTTGAACAACATGAATAACTGGATATTAACATTTTACCCCAGGGTATCTTTTTGCCTAAAACACCCTTGTTTTCTGTTTGTTTCTAGGTGTCTGTCCTGTCTGCTGTCTGCGTGGTGCTACTAACATACTCTTGGCTTTCACAGGCATTTGTTTAGTTTTCCTCCATTTTTTTTCTCCGCCCTCCCATAACTATGTTTTGTTGTTTACTTTTTTGTGTGTATATCTTTGTATAGGCATCTTACGGGTGATCTCCATCTTTTCTGGAAAAGATAATTGTGTATAGATGTACTATATGACTGTTGAAGGTGGTTTTGATCACAGTAATGTACCTTTTCTGCCCGGTTCCAACTTTCATCACAAACTTTTGCAACACATAGAAGAGAGCCTGAACACAATTTATTTACAGGTTCGTCGGGAGTACAGGAAGTTCTTCAGAGCCAATGCTGGCAAGAAGATCTATGACTTCACCATCCAGAGAATTGTAAGTCACTTAAGAAGTTAATTCCTGACTACAGTTTTATCATTTAGAAAGAAGACTTACTTGTTGGTTGGTCAGTGTTTATCTTCTAATTCATTTTCTGACAAGTCCATCAGTTTTAATAGGGAGCATGGTTTGCTTAAACCTTTTAAAACAAAGAGTTTCTGCTTCACTTTTTCAATTTTTTTTCTAGATGGAAAGGTGAAATTCCCCCAGCTAAATTAATAGAAGTGTAGAGTAGTTTTTCCATGTGACCCTTATATGTGGCTAACAAAATACATTAAAGAAACAACTAATTGGTGCTATCTTTAGGAAATGTATTTCCTACACTTATTCACCTGATACGAAAGAAAATAATTCAATAAAAGATTGGATCCAATAAAAGATCCAATGAAAGGTCTAAGGTTCTGTTTTTTCTACAGATACAGAAGTACTACCTAGGCTTGAAGAAGACAATGCCTTCCATGTCACCGATCGATAAGAGCTGGTCAACTTGTCCCTATGGTTTCCTTGATGGGACACATCAAGAACTCAGGAGAGTTTTCCATCTGTGGAGGGTCAGTCTTATTAGATGACATTTATTGTGAGAACGACAAAAAAGTTCTGTCATGTCAAATTTAAAACATTTATATCATCCTTGTGGTGTCCCTCAATCAGTGTAAGAAATATCGCAGCCAGTTCACAGAGGAGAAGAAGGCTACCTACGAGGAGAAGCTTGCAGCTAGTGAACTCTTCAAAGATAAAAAGGCCTTGTATCCTAGCAGGTAGAGCAAAGAGCAGTTCACCTAATTTCCTTTGTGTATTGCCTATGTAAAACATATATCTGCGCTATACCATTTCATTCCAACAATGGATATCCTCTGCTTTTACAGTGTCAGTCAACCTTTTAAAGGAGACTATGTGGAGATAACCAAGAATCCAAAGTACCAGAAGCTCAACAGCTTGATAGAGGACAAAGTTCTTCTTGCAGATGTTGTCAGTAAAATCAACCGTGCCAATGGCAAAGTGGGTACTGTTAGCTCTTTGTCCAGAGTTGACTTATTACAGTTAGGCATTGTGACTGAACAAACATGTTATCAAATCAGCATCATTTGTAATTTGGTCCATCAACTATTTGTGACATACAAACTTAGTCCCTGAAAGTCCCTGAAACCAGCTAGTAGTCTTGCATGAGGTGGGTCAGACTCATATGGACAGCTAAACTTGCAAATGTTCAGTAATTGTCTAAAAGCAAAGCATACCTGCCTTTAAAGCTCTTTATTCAAAATCCATAAATCAAAATCCATGCAAGTGGTACATATGGTTGAAGATGTCATACAGTGCAAACCTGGATATACCTAGGCATAGCTGAATAATAAGTATTCATTACATGCAAATGACACATTGAGGCTCAGGATCCATTGTTTCCTTGTTCTCATATAAGTGTCATGAGTGTAAAATCCTGGTGATAGACTGTTCACATGAGATGAGTAATATGCATGCCCCTGGCTGTATTTGAGCATATATTAAAGAGCCCCTATTATACTTTAAAAATTGTCATATTTTATACTCCAACAACAGGCTGAAATGCATGCAAGGTCAAAAAACACTTTTATTGTCTTATAATATGCATTTATTTTTACCTAATTATTCCAACGACTCCCATATGATTTATTCAGCGATTTAATTTGTTCCCAAACCCCTCCTTAGTGCGATGCTAATCTGCGCTGATTTTTAACGATGACAGTCTGTTGCTATGGGTCGACAGTATTCAGCGTGAGACAGACTGATATGGCCACCATGGCTTATCAACAATATTAAAGTAGTCAGAGTGCATAGTGTACAGTATGTGTGAGCATACCTGCCAACACTTCTGTTTTTCCCGGGAGACTCCTGTATTTCAGACCCATCTCCCGCCACCCTCCCGTTTTGTTATTAGTCCCATAATTTCAACCACATTTAGTATTAATCCACACAGTGGCAAAAAGCTGAACTATTTTGAACCTTGACCGCTGCACGTTTGTAGGAACAGCTGACGGTGGCCATAGCAATGACAAACAGTAGTGGATTGCATGCTCACAAATGCATTAAATCCGTAAACAAAGCAGCACGCGTCGCGTTTTTAACGTGGCATTAGACGCGATTTGAAAATATAAAGAGTTAATGAGATATAGTACAAGCGGTTTCAAGTAACAAAACACAATTAAATACATAATTTAGATGTATGATGTAGATATGTAAGCTAGAAAAAACAAGGAGGCAGCCATTTTAATCGCACTTACTTACACTTGTGAAATGGAGGAAGGACCTGGTCCATGGAAGTTTCTGTCAAGCTCTGACAAAGTCCCACACAATAATAGTCTTTTCTGATCCTTCCTTTAACAAACAGCCAACGAATCCCCCGTTGTAAGCGTGTAGATTACTGAAGCACTCATCAGAAAAAATGAGGGCTATAATGCTGAGGTATTTTTGCAAAAATAAACCTCAACAACTAATTCTTTACAGTTTTATCTTTGGGTAACTTTCATCTAACTTTCCCCTCACACTTCCAATAATATCCAACTGAGTACAGCGTCTTCACAACTTGATTCAACCGGGATCTGCTACAGTGTTTGTCTTCCTCTTTTTCTTTGCTACTGTTTGAGGGAGGGGCCACAGGTTTCTATTTTCCGGGGTTTGCGTGCACAACAATTGGGTAGGGCTTAAGTTTCAAATCGACGTCACACCAATTTGGCTTAAGACTCGTTATCAAGATGATTCATTTGAAACACTTTGAGTCGACTCTTTTATAAATTAATCAATAGTTTTAAACACTGTGCACTTTCAGATTTAAGCCTTAGTTGGATATTTCACTTCACTTAGAGCTAATAACTACATGGAAGGTCATTTTCAAAAACCCATAATAGGGGCTCTTTAAACTTACAATCTATTTGGGACTCTTATTTTGGAAAAAAAAGGAGAGGAAGAAAAACTAAAGCCAAAGACTAAATACAATTTATTGGGCAATTCAATAGAAAGCATAAATAATACTCGGTACAACTACTGTTTTTACATTTCTGTGACGGTTGGGGATGGGGGTAGAAGTTAATAAAATACAATAAATGGGAAATTTAAAAAAAGTATAAATAATTCTCGTTAACTTCCGGCAGCAACCATATCCGATCTAGCAACAACCCTACTGTATGGCTCTGGGATTTGCACCAGACGTGCAATGAACTATAATGAGAAGCAGTTTTTATAGGGTCTGGTCATAAGGTCTATTTATATGTATCTTTTGTTAGTTTAAGCTGCATATGTATGTTTCTAGTGAGGCTGCAAACACATGTAACCTGCTGAGTATGTGTTCAATACACATTTATGTCTAGTGTCAATCAGTGTCACTCATCAATCAATATTACACCTTTAAGTAATTGAAAGGTAAATTGTAGTTATGTTTACTCTTTCAAACTAAGCTTTACATTTAAAGTCTACTAATTAACTTTTAAGGGAACACCAAGAATTTTCCTCCTGACCAAGAAGTGCCTGGTTCTGGCTGATCAGAAGACAGGTCAGGTGAAAGCCAGCGTTCCCCTGCCAGACCTCAGCAGTGTTTTTGTGAGCACACAAAATGATGGCTTCTTTGCTCTTAAGCTTAGAGAGGTATGACATATTAGCCTTATGTAGGGCACCATGTGAGTCAGGAACTCTTCTTAACATGCTCTGTCTTTAGGGTGCTACATCTGCAGCCAAAGGTGACTACCTGCTTAGCAGTGAACGACTGATCGAAATTATAACCAAACTTCACTGTACCGGTGCAGCTTCAGCTGACAGGAACCAGATTAAAATTGATATTTCAGATGAGTAAGTGGCAAACATTTCTGTGCATCATGTTTTGTTTTGTTCTCTAAGTTTCACTCTTGTAGTGTAACATTTTCTCTCTCCATTTTAGGTTCTTGGTGCAGTTCAAGCAGGACAAAGTTTGTGTAAAATTCATCCAGGGTACTCCAAAGAACAGTAATAGTGTCTCATGCAAGCGTAAAAACAATCGTCTTCTGGAAGTGTCTATTCCATCACCATAAGGATCAATCAGCTTATTCCACTGCAAGGATGTCACTTCTAAGATTCTTCACCCTCCACCAATCCCATAATGATTGTGCAATAATCTTGATCCTGTCATTTTTCGTTCTCTATAGTCAAAACAACAGATTACCGCACCTAAAATTTTACAGCTTTGCAGTTTTAAATGTGGGATAAACATTTATATTTCTCTCTTCCAAGTTCTTGGGACTCATGAGAATTATTATTTAATTGTATAAATCATTATTTTCTGGCAGACATTCGTTTGGTGAATCTTCCATCATGCTCTGATCCGCATTTGCAGTCTTTGAACCATTGTGGTTGGTTGCATGAGCCTGTTAATGAGCAAAATTGTGTACATAGAGATGCTAAAAGGGTTATGTTGGGCTTCTAGAAAGATGCTGAAAAGCTATAAAAATTAAATACTGCACTTTTTCGATGTGGTAGTGGTAAAGAAAGACTGGTTGGATTGCTGGTTGATGTGTTTATTTTTCTGTTGTGTTCAGTTCTCATCCTGCGTTTTAGTGCAGAAAAGTAATTTTTTGAAAAAAATACTCATCTGACTTGCCAAATGAAAAAGTATTCTGTGATCCAAACTCTAGTGCCATTTAGCTGTCTCTTTCCTAGAGAAAAAAATTATCTTGTATGAAAGTGTAAAAGGTTCAGACACTTTTTTTTAATAAGCCAAATAGTTTTGTAATAATAAATAATTGTTTTGTTTATTATTATTTCAGTTTATTGATAATTGCCAAACAATATAATTTAAAATCCTTTTCACATGTATTATGTTTATCAGTTCTTTCTTTACTTTAAATCAGAGTATAGTTTATCGGAATTTAGTATATTAGAATGCAGTATTTGGCTAGTTTCCTGTAAATTATGATTTAGGGGGCCAAAGACTGACAACGGTCCTGCATTTATTATTATACATTGCTTTAAAGACCTTCCCTTAACAGTAAACCCAATTATATTGCGTGAAATTGACTAAGAGTAACAGGAAGATGTCATTCTCATGTCAGGGTTGATTTTGAGCTGTAATCAAGTGATAGTGTTGGTGAGGCCTCACAGAAGAAAACTTGACATTATTCTCAATGCTACAATTATGCCTGGTACGATCTTTGCTAAGTCCTCTCCAGTCACTCCCTTTACCTAAATCTGCTTGTTTGGAAGGAGGCTAATAGTAGGTATATTATGTCCTATACTGTATCTTGGCAAATCTCTGCTTTTTTTGCCACTGGAATGTGGGCTGCATCACTTTTTTTAGTCACTCACATGTTATTAATAAATCCTTTCAAGGCCTGACATCTTGTTTTGTTGACTTTTTTTTAAACCATGCTTTCTTTGAATGCAAGACACACTGTTGCCCAAATATGTGTGGTTTATCGTAATTATTGTGATTGTGAATAATGCTCTTTGTCAGTCATATTTAAGGAAATATTTCCCACATTGTTTTAGTGGACTTTTTGTATTTCTGATCTACTGAAGACAATGCCCACTAAAGTGACGACTTCTGCTTCAGTTTCTTTGTTTTTTGATGTGTTTGTCGTTTTTACGTAAATGCACAGCAAGAGATTTAGGAAGTGTATTGTCTTCTTCTTCAAAACAGGATGTTTGTGGAAGCTGATTTACTTTGATTTAGATATCTGAAATATGTCTGTCTTTTATGCAGAAAGCCTTGGGTTCTTCTTCTCCCTGTCAGATGTTGAACTGAAGAGAGTAATTGTTGGATGCATTTTTTGTTTCTAAATGTAACCTGTTCTGAAAGACATGGAAGTGTTTCATAACTGTTAAGTATAAGTGACAAGTATTTTTTTTTTTTTTTTATTGAACCAAAAAATAAATAACTTTCGATAATCAGTGTGGCTTGTTTGATAACATTGATTAAAATTTGGATTAAAATTTGTTTACAAAGAATTGTTTCTAGCTTCTTAGTAAATTATTCCTGACATACATGTATCAACTGTTCATACAATTTACCTTAATTTCACAATTGTTAAAAATTTCAGTTGCCTGTTAGAAAGAAAAAGAAAAACGTTGTGCTGCTTGTACTGAGTAATTGCCATTGAAATTTGTGTTGAAAATATAAGTGTGAAGTTTAATTTGAGAGTTTATTAATTCAGTGAAAAAATTAAACAGGTGTCATTAATGATCCTTTAGTACAGTTTTTCCTCAATTGCTAAAACACTAACCAACCTTATGAACTTACATTTCAAATTTATAACGCCAATTTTGAAAAAGCATACCCATTTGTCTAAACTTTAAACACTATTCCCTGCTTTGACACGAGTTATATTTGGTGAACTTTCACTACAAAACTACACACAAATCTAAATTTTTTAGTGCTTATCCAATGGTCATTCAGAAAGCACAATCATTCAAAAATGTTTATTTAAGTCAGCAAAGCTTGAGCTCAGTTAGCACACAATTAACCAACGGCAAAGACTGGGAGTCAAAATTTATCACACACCAGTCAGAAACTTTGATGGACAGATGAAAGGTTCAACAATGCATCCAAAGAGAAGAGGTCAAGGACACCAGAGTGGAGGAGAATGACGACAAAGAAAAGCAAAAGCAAGGAGGACCAGTAGTTTTGGGTGAAATTCCAGCCACTTTAGTTGACCATGTCAAACTATACCCAATGTTTTCTAACATCTTTCTGCCTGCATACTCTCTTTTTATAAACCTTATAGAGGGTTTTTTTTTTTTTTTTCCTGCATGGAGGTAGAACGTGTATGAAAGAGAAATTTCTGTTTGTGTTCACCTCCTCCAGGCTATAGAAGAAGCCTGTCTAGTAGAGGCAATCCTTGTCTCTCGG
The DNA here is from genome assembly GCF_903798145.1 of Danio aesculapii. Taxonomy (NCBI): domain Eukaryota; kingdom Metazoa; phylum Chordata; class Actinopteri; order Cypriniformes; family Danionidae; genus Danio; species Danio aesculapii. The sequence goes on along the minus strand of NC_079443.1, from coordinate 13,282,970 downwards.
GGGCCCTACACAAAATCTAAGTTTCTAAGTTTTTTTTTCAATTGCTTACACACAAAAAAATCCCACAATTTACAAAATCTTACACCCAAGGTGCAAAACAGGGTCTCGATTTGTAAGCAAATTGTCAGCTTCACACTTTTTGCAAAATACTAAACACACTTTTATGTATTAGACATAGATATTTATCATGATGTCATTTCCTAACAATTCCAAAGCAAATGCTTTCAAATTAACACACACAAACTAATAGTTTAAACACAGCCATGAGATGTGCACACACACTGGCACATAACTGTAGACACACCAGTATGGTGTAAGGCAAGCAGTATAAAAAAAAAAACAACTGGTGAGTTTATCTATTTTGAAGGCAATGTTGCAGAGGAAGAGGAAGAAAAGTACAGGAGACGGGATGAGGACGAGGTAGGCCTGTAGGAGGACCTAAACAAAGAAAATGGGGACCAATATAGACTCTTTTCACATGACGTCACGCAGTGTCCAGTTTCACTCCACACAGTGTATCATTACTTCCACCCACACAGAAATACCCTTAGAGAACTCACCCAGTCAGCTGTATATTTACTACATATATGGTTAGACTGACTACAGCTGTTTTTTGTTGTCTGCATTCAAGGTGAACCATCTGGCATTAAAAAAACACAGATCATCCAGATTTCTACTTGAACCAAGAAAATTGGACTTTAAACAGTGTCTGTTGCTTTGTATTGCTGTCTTTACTGCAGATGAAGTTGGTATGTAGGCTACTTGTCAGTATTTGTCAAATAAAAAATTTAAATGTTTACACAGGTGCTGAACGTTTTTTAATGATTTATTTATTTTTGTGTGTACTGAAGAATAAGTAATAAATAAAAAAGTGTTTTACTGTGGTTGTTTACAGTGGATAGCTGATTCACAAACACATTCATATTATTCACATTCTCAGGTCTGACATTTTTTTTCTATACAAGTATTTTTTTTCATTAACATAAAACATTAGTCTATTTGATATTCAAATTAAATTAAATAGAATAAAAATGTTGTATGTGACTCTTACTAATCAACGAAATAATTACAAACATTTACAATTGCTAAAATAACAGCAAAAAGACAGCATTTTAATTCAGTATTATTAGATTATGAATTTGTTTGTAAACAGATATCAAATTAAATCTACCCACAAGGTGGCGGTAGGACATAACTAATTTATTCAAATGGAGAACCTGAACAAAGCAGTAATAGATCAGTAAATAATAAATTATGAAACTGGTTGCATTTATAGACACTTACCAGGTAATATAAGAAAATTCAATAAAGAATTGTACTCATGCTGGAACATTTACATATAACAGATAATATAAATTTATATTCAGAGCGGCATTAAAGTAAAAATTAATCCTTTATTGAGGAAACAAACTTATTTAATAAGTGAAAAGTTTGCAAACATATCCTTTGCTTGATAAACAATAGCGTATTCCTATTCTTAATAACATTTAAGAAAATCATTTTCAAACTCAGAAAGCAGTTCATTATTAAAGGAGAAACATTTGGACACATGCCCAATACCAATAATATTCTTAAATCAGATCGTGCAATGTTAAGATTTTTATTAGTAAGTTTACCAGAGAAGTCTCCCATTCAGTCAAAGGTAAACCGAAACTAAATATACCCTGCGTTGCCGATAGGGGGAAGGGAAGTGATGTCATTGTTGATGTGATTCAAGCAACCTTGGTTGACCATGCTGTAATCAATTGGCTGCCATTTATGACCACAGACCACAAAACCAGTCAGAAGTGTTTAAACAGTACCGCTGCTCCCTATACGCAGAGTACGCAGGAGGGGGGCACCATCTCGGTTGCACAATTTTTTTTTTTTTACATTTATTTAATAATATTAACATAAACTGAGTGTAAATAAAAAATATATTGATAATGTTGTTAACTGCATTTAAAAATGTATTTTATGGCGAACGCAAAAACAAACATGTGACGTAATTTTTTTTTCCATGTACGCGCAGCGCGATCTGGTCCACTTATCTTTGCGGCTGCTAGCAAGAAGACATGTCAGTGTTTTTTATGTAAAGTCTTATCTTATAATGTTAATATTTGAATGTTTAAGTATTATTTTGAGTATTTAAATGCATATTTATGCATATAAATAAATAAATAAATAAATAAATACATGTTTAAATACATATGTTTGTGTGTTTTTGTTCCTCTGTGGGGGCACCACAGTAAAATTTCGCATAAGGCACCCTTTTGGCCAGCAGCGGCCCTGTGTCAAATTCTTTTTTAAAGAGAGATTTATACATCATCTGATAGCTGAATAAGCTATTTTAGGATAGGATAATGTTAAGCTATCAGTACTGCAATATTTGGAATTCACTGTATTCCATGTTTGAAATGTGTGTGCTGTCCTGTGACATTTACAGTAAAATGTATTTAGATAGACTGAGGGTGGAGAACGTGGAGGAGGAAAGGGGCCCTTTATTCACAGAGGACCAAGAGGACTATCATAAATATGGTTTTGGCCAATGATGTGCTACAGAAAAATTCACACAAATAATAAAATAATATCCTGAATCACCACAGAGTTTTCAGTGTATTATGATTGTGTACTATAATCTATTTTGGTAATCTAGTATGGATAAACGGAATGATTTTACGATGTGGAGATAATAAAAAAAAAAAGATTTGCTAGTTTTGTGTTTGTAAGTGTGCAAGACTATGTTGTAGTGTGAGTGTGTGTGTGTGTGTGTGTGTGTGTGTGCGTGCGTGCGTGCGTGTGTGTGTGTTTGAGGCCTTGTGTTTGATGTCTGAGGGCAAACTTTTTTTTTTAGCAAGAGTGAATGGTTTTGGGCTTCATTTCGACCTGATAATAGGATGTTTGGGAAATTGGGTGAAACATTATGGATTTGTGTTTACTGTTTTGAGAATATGTAAAGCAATAAAGAAAAACTGCAAGAAGGGAGGTCAGCATTGCATTAGATTGTTATTAAACATTTCTGAATTGTAATGTAAAATGTGGCCCAAAAAAAATCATAGTATGGGGATGTTTCTCATATGCGTGTTTCCCATACGAGTTTAACCTTTTACCATGGAAAATATGGTTTAAATACGTCCAATACTTGAAGAGATTATGTTGATTATGTCTAAGGAAATGCCCCAGAAGTGTTTCAACAAGACAATTACCCCAAACACAGTGAGCAAAATCAAACACGTTTGAGATACTGTAATGGAGTGGTCAGCTACAGCAATGATCTCAACCCAGTTGAAAATGAATGTTTCAACATTAAAATGCAATTTCTGAGGCAAAACCTCAACATTTACAGTAACAGTGGGTATTCTGTATGCCAGAAATTGGATAATCATCATTCATTCATTCATTTATTCATTCATTCATTTTCTTTTCGGTTCCTTAGTTCCTTTATTAATCCGGGGTCGCCTCAGCGGAATGAACCGCCAACTTATCCAGCATATGTTTTACGCAGCGGATGCCCTTTCAGCTGCAACCCATCACTGGGAAACACACATACACTCTCATTCACACACATACACCACTGACAATTTAGCTTACCCAGTTCACCTATAGCGCATGTCTTTGGACTGTGGGGGAAACCGGAGCACCCGGAGGAAACCCATGCGAACACAGGGAGAACATGCAAACTCCACACAGAACGCCACTGACCCAACCTAGGCAAAAGCAATTTAGAATACTACGCACACTGACTTTCCTTCGGCTTATTCACTTTTCTATTGAGGGTTGCCATAGCAGAATGAGTCACCAATTTTTCTGCCAATTGTTTTACACAGCGGATGCCCTTCCAGTTGCAACCAAGCACTGACAGTAGAACCCTCAGTTCTGGTAAACACACTTGAATAAAAATAAAAACTTGAATGAAACTGGAGAACACGGAGGAAGCCCACAAGGACATGGGGTGCATGCAAACTCCAGACAAAAAGGCCTCCTGGCACAACCAGGTGTAGAACTTGCTGGTTTGTAACTATGCTAAACACTTAGCTACTGTCCCACTCATAGAGTAATACAAAAAAGAAATCTATAAAATCATTCAAAAAGACAAACCCACAGGGTGTATTTTATTAAACTTTTTACATTAATATAGGATTTTAAAAAATCGAAAACATTTTCTGGCAAAATGGAATTATATAGTTTAATCAAACTGGATAATCAAACTAAAACACCTGGCTTTGGACCATAATAATTAATTATTATAGTGTATAGGGCCTCATTTTGTGGCCAAAGCAGCATCAATTCATCTTGGGAATGACAAATACAAAGTCCTGCACAGTGGCCAGAGGGATTTTGAGCCATTTTTCTTGCGGAATATTGGCCAACTATGTGGCACTGGTGGAGGAAAATGTTTCTTGACTCGCTCCAACATTTAGATCTGGTGACTATCTAGTCTTGCATGTGATATGTTCAACTTCACTTTCATGTTCATCATTACCAGTCTTGCTGTCTGTATTGGTGCATTATCATCCTGATAGAGGTACTGCCTTCAGGTCCTTGGCACTGATGCGCCCATATTGGGTCACAAGTATTGGGAAGGAATGCCATGATATTGCAGCACAAACCATCACTGATCCATGCCCATGCCTCACTCTGGACATGCAACAGTCTATGTGGTACACTTTTCTATACCGTAACTCTCTCAGAGGTGGGAAAGACAAGGTAAGGTGGACTCATCGAAGAACAATACATTTTTTCACAATGTCTACAGCTCAAAATCTTTGCGGCTGGCACCAGTGAAATCAATGATTGGCATTGGCACAAGTGACCAAAGGTTTGGCCAAAGCAGCCTGGCCATGTATATTGACCATGTGGAGCTTCCGACAAACAGCTTTGGAACAGGAATTGAGGTGCACATTTATTTCTGCAGTGAGTTGGGCAGCTGTGGTTGTATGTTTTTTTTGCATACATTTCTTTCACACAGCTTTCTCTTGTGTCCACAGTTACTTCTGTTGTGGTTTGTTTTTCTTGGTGGTATGCTGATATTATCTTGGATACAGTGGCTCTTGATACATCACAAATACTTGTCTTGGTCACAGATGTTTCAGTGAGATGCACACCATCAATTTGTCCTCTTTTGAACTCCAATATGTCACTGATAATGTTTTGTGCATTGCTATATTTTAAGCAAAACTGTGCTATTACTCTTCTAAATAAATCTTTACACTTTGCTCCTACTGGGCAATGTACAATCAATTAACATTGGCCACCAGGCTGGTCAAATTTAGCCATGAAACCTACAAAAACGAAATGGGCCAGTGTTACAGTTACATTGTCCAACCCCTGTATAGATGCATGTTTTTCTCACCCTCAAATTATTCCAAACATTTGTTTCTTTATTCTGTTGAACACAAAAGAAAAATCATTAAAATCTAATGTAGGAAAAACAAATTATAGGGAAGTCAAAATGGTTACAGGTTTCCAGCTTTTCTTCAAAAATATTTTTTTCAACAGAGAGGAAACTCAAAACCGGTTTGGAACAGGTGAATGGTCAGTAATTGATGACATAATGTTCATTTCTGGGTGAACTGTCCCTCTAGTTTTGTATGACCAATTCAATATCTGTGGAAAATAAGCTGACTTGATCAAACATTGTCTTATCTCAAAATGTATTTTATATCATTTATTATTTGTCCATGTTTTTGCTTTTTTTACCACTTGGTTAGCACGGTTGCCTGAGAGGCAGAAGGTCATGGCTTGATTAGGCCTTTCTGTGCAGAGTTTACATGTTCTCTCTGTGTTTGCATGCGGTTTACCCCACAGTCCACAGACTTGCAATATAGCGTAGGTTAATTTGATAAACTAAATAGGCAGTTGTATGTGAAAGGCAGAGTGTGTCTGTGTTTCTCAGCACAGAGTTGTACTCCCAGTGAGTTTCATATAAATTATTACAAAATTATTGAAAAAACAAACAGATTTACTCTCAGGTGCAGCAGGTAAGGCATCTGCCTGTAAAACAAATGCTATTGTAATTGGCGGTATATTTTGCTGTGGCAAACTGTCAAATCTGATAAAGCATGGAATAAGCCAAAGGAAAGTGAATGTCAATGAGTGAGTGAGTGACTGATATACAAATGTGTTCATATATATATATTTTTATAATGAATTACATCCAGTGACCCATATGTATTCCCTGGTTAGACATTTATCTGTTTTCAGCTTTGTCAAAATCTTTCAAAATAGTGAAATTTTAAAAATGTCCACAATATTACTGTTTTCTTCTCCCACTTTACTGAATAACCATTTAAAATCTAATTCAGTTCAAACTACAATAATGCATTTTCAAAATAATTTGGAATGGTTTGGCAAGGGGCACACTGTAAACTAAAATGCTCAAAATAATTACATTGATTGAGTAGCATCAACTTAATTTTTTACAACAGTTCTACTAACTTGTAGTTTGAGTTTGTGTGACTTTTTTATTATTTTGGAGTGAATTAAACTTATTATATTTATAAATAAAATTATATTTGATTAACTGAAACAACTTGCTCATTAAGTAAGTGCCACTTATAATTTAACTTTACTCATTTTTTTGTTGTTTCAACATGCTGTCTGCTTATGACATCGGTAACATCGGTGTGAGTGTGTGTGTGTGTGTGTGTGTGTGTGTGTGTGTGTGTGTGTGTTTGTGTGTGTGGTGAAGCAATTGTTTTGTCATTTTTAATTAAATTATATACATATAAATAGGTTAAATAGGTTCATTTTTCAAATGAAGCTTGGGTCTTCATGAATTCAGCTTTAAAATTATTTAGCAAGAAAAATATTAAATTCAAATTTTATATACACAAACATTCTAACTAGAACAGCTGCTTTAATGTGAGCACAAAATAGAACATTCTATTATATATCTATAAATTATACCCCCCCCCCCCCCTAAAAAAAAAGACTAGTGTTAAAATAAGAAGTTCACAAGATATACTGAGAAAACGTAAATCACAATTAAATAAACTAATTAATGCACACACTCATTTCCTTATTCACAGACTACGACAAGAACACTTCCATCATAGTAACAAATCTGGTAAATATCTGGCTAATCAAATCAAAGACAATAAAGAAAAAACAACAATATCAATCATTAAGGACTCAGCAGGGAAACCCACCAACTCCCCAGAAGAAATAAATCAGATCTTTCAAAAGTTTTACAGCAACTTATATTCCACTGAAAAAGACCCATCCCAGGATGACATAAATTATTTTCTTAGCAATATCAGCTTACCTCAACTAAATGAACAGCAAATAAATACTCTTGAATCCCCTTTATCAGATCAAGAAATTTTTAATGCACTTAAAACTATGCCCAATAATAAATCACCAGGTCCTGATGGTTTCCCTGCTGAGTTCTATAAACACTTTTGGTCTATTTTATCACCACTTTACATCCGTTTATTAAATGAATCAAAACAAAAATCAAAACTTCCAGATACCATGAACACAGCCACAATTGTACTCCTCCTCAAACCCAATAAAGACCCAACATTACCATCAAGCTATCGTCCAATTTCATTAATCAATGTAGACACTCAAATAATTGCTAAAACACTTTCCCATAGAATAGAAAAAATCCAGATCCATCCAGATCAAACCGATTTCATTAAAGGTAGACAATCATCAAATAATACACGCAGACTCGTTAACCTAATACACCACTCATCAATAAACAAAAACATATCTATCATAGTCACCCTTGATGCAGAAAAAGCTTTTGATAAAGTTAACTGGAAATTCCTGTTTTCTACATTGGTTTTGGGGAGTCATTTATCAACTGGATTAAAACTCTCTACACATCACCATCAGCTACCGTCATTACTAATGGACTAACATCACGCAGCTTCACTCTACACCGGGGAGCTAGACAAGGATGCCCACTCTCTCCCTCCCTATTCACCATATTCATCGAACCACTTACAGCAGCTATACGTCAAAACAACCTCATCAAAGGAATATCTCATCTAAGTCTTTACGCTGATGACATATTATTATACTTACAAAATCCCCAAACATCATTACAAGAAACAATAAAACTTATTGACACTTTCTCAAATATTTCTGAATACTCAATTAACTGGAATAAATCTGCTATACTTCCGGTACATTCCGATAGTGTGGATGTGACATCCCAAACATCACAAATCCCTCTGTGCACCAACTACATCACATATTTGGGTATCAATGTTTCCCCCAGGCTGTCAGAGTTGTTTGGTCTCAACTATACCCCACTACTTAAAAAATAGATGACGACCTTCAACGCTGGATGAACTTACCACTATCCATCATGGGCAGAATATCAGTAACCAAAATGTCCATACTCCCAAAAATAAACTATTTATTTTCAATGATTCCAACACAGCCCACTCGTACCTGGTTCAAAACTCTAGATTCAATTATCACAAAACAAGACCCCAAGAATTAAATTGACAACCCTACAAAAACCAAAATCACAAGGAGGATTAAAAGCACCCCATTTTTACTACTATTTTTGGGCAAATCAGCTTCAAAACATACACAAATGGATTAAACCTAACTCAGAATACACCTGGCAAGATATTGAACAATCAATCTGCAAAGACATTAACATTTCAGAATTACCTTTTCACAGTCAAACAATCAAGAAACATCACGGTTTTAAAATGCCGACAATAGAAGCAACTCTGACAGCCTGGTGGAAATTCCATCAGGTCACAAATTCCCCACCCACTCCATCTAAATACACCCCAATCTGGAATAACCCTGATTTCGTAGCTAACAAGAAACCACTCAACTTCCGCACATGGGCAGATAAGGGAATCACACAACTTCAGCATATCGTTAATAATAATAATAACCTGGCACAATTTTCGTATATAGCCCAGACATACAGCATTAGGAGTAATTGCTTCTTGGAATATTTACAAATCAAATCGTCAATTAAATCAAAATTACTTAACCAATCAATCAATCTAGACATTTCCCCTCAAATCTCAGAGTTTATTAATATATCTTACTACAAAAAATTGCTCTCCCAAATATACAAAATGATATCAAAATCAGACAATGCATTAGTTCTACCAACTGCTAAATGGTAAAAAGACTTATCCATTACTCCCAATGCTGCACTCTGGACTCAAATTTGCAAAAACACATTTTCCATGACTAAAAATGCTAATTTACAACTTATACAGTATTAAGTACTTCACAGAAATTATTTAAAATGGGTTTCACGTCAGAAATATGTTCACATTGCACACAAAACACCCCAGACACTTATCTTCATGCCTTATGGCATTGCACTTCAATTAAAACATTTTGGGAAAAGGTTACTGACACACTCTCCAACTTAATGGGATGTCACATCCCATTGTCTCCTTCCCTCTGCATATTAGGTGACATATCCACAATAGATATAAATAATACAAATGGTCAATTACTTCTGGTGGCGTTAACTATTGCCAAGAAAACTATCCTCATGAACTGGAAATCAAGAAATACCATTCACATCTCATCCTGGAAAAATTTATTAACAGAATTCATCTCCATAGAAGATTCTCTTTGCCTAAAGCCATTCCCCAACAACACCTTCATCAGTACATAAACAAGAGGAGAGGGGGGAGAGGGGGTCAGGTAGAGGTAAGAGAAAAGAAAATATATATACATATATATGTCTTTAATATCAAATCTAATTAAACATGAATAAATTAAAAGGAAAAAAACAAAAAGTTCTATCAAACTTTTTTTTCTTTCATTTTTTTTTTTTGTTTTAGTTTTTCCTCTTTGTTTTTTCTCTTTTTTTTCCACAACCATGTTCCATATAACTTCAAAGGTAACAATAATAATAATTATTTGATTTAATGGAAAGAAGAAAGAGAAAAGAAAGAAAAAAATCCTTGCATATACTTACATATACTACACTCACAGGGTAAGTGTGGCGTGGGCATGGCAGCCTGTGCACTGCACTGGACTGATCCATGCCACACGTCATACTTTTTTAATGCATCACAAAGCAACTGGCAAACAGTATACACTTTAATGATGATTTTATACCTTCCACCACCTCAAATTATTGTGAAAGCTGTTGTTGTTTTATTATTATTAGTATTATCATTATTATTATCGATGTTAGTATATCATTGTTATCACATTTATCGTTCCTCTCGATATTTCATTCTTTTTTATTATTATTATTATTACTATTATTAACTAATCCTAGTATTACCTAAATTCTTCTTTTCAATATTATTCTTTACTTTGAGTTTTTACTGTCTGTATATTATCATAGTAATGTTTTTTTTTTCCTTCTCTCAATATTCTCATTGTCTTGTCTGCTGCTAATTGTTTTCACTTCCTTTTCTTCTTCTACCCTTTCTTTTTTTCTCTCCTTTTCTAATTTTCTAATCTTCTATTGCTTCTCTTTCTTTTTTCTACTTATTATTATTATTATTATTATTATTATTATTATTATTAGTAGTATTATTGTTATTATTATTATTATTATTATTATTATTATTAATAATATTATTTGTTCTGTTCCTGAAATCCCAACCCCACCCCACCCCCCTCACCTCCTCACTATTATCATCAATATTATTACTTCTACTTTTGTTATCATTATTATTAGTACTGTCCTGACTTGTCCTGTTATCTCCTCATTATCATTATTACAAGTATCTCTACCATTGTCATTATTCAGGTTGCTGTAGTTGTAGTAGTAGTCATAGTAGTAGTAGTAGTGGTTGAAGTTGTAGTTTGGGTTTTGGAAGTAGTAGTTGAAGTAGTATCTGTAGTAGTAGATGTCGTTGGTATAGTGGTATCAGAAGTAGTGGATGTGTAGTAGTAGTAGTAGTAGTCATTGTCGTTGTCTGTGTAGTAGTATCAGAAGCAGTGGACGTTGTTGATGTAGATGTTGTAGTGGCAGTCATTCCTGTAGTAGTATCAGTAGTAGATGTAGTAGTAGTATCAGTGGTAGTGGTCGTTGTAATAGGTTCAGTAGTAGTACACATTGTAGGAGTAGTAGTGGTTGTGGCTGTAGTAGCAGTAGTAATAGTTGTAGCATTAGAAACTCTCTGTAGTAGTAGTAGTAGTAGTTGGTGTAGTACTTGGGATTTATTTTCATTATTATTATTTTTATTATTGTAGTGGTTGTTGTTAATGATTATTACTGTTGCCCTTTCTTGCTTGTTTGCTGTCATTATTACTATCATTATATCACAAGCATTGTTGTCACTCCTTATATAAGTTACTTGCTTCATTTAGTGACTGTTATTGTTCCTTTTGTATGTACTCTGACCTGTTTAACAAGTTACCTTTACATGCACACATGCGCGCACACACACACACACACACACACACACACACACACAAACACACGCACCTACCGGTACTTGATTGTATTGTTTTTGTTTTTTGTATTTTTGTTATTGTTTTATTTCTTTGTATTTGCATTCTCAAATTGTGTACCTTTTGTATATTCTAATAAAAAAAAATAATTAAAAAATAATAAAATAAGATAAAATAAGAAGTTGAAGAGCCCAAAATCAGATGCTAATCTCCATCACAGTGACCTTAAATGAACTACAACAATTTAATTAAGAGCTTTTGTTCACATTTGACAGAAACAAAGTCAAAGAATAATAATGGGTGAAGATCCTGATGCTTGTAGAGTTCTTTAATGATCCTCTGCTGAGATCTTGAGAAATTACATTTTGTGTAATAAATGTTATTTTTGTTAATTATTTTTTTTATTTAGAGTTTTTTTTTTCACTTGCTTTCATCTTTGGTTTTGGCTGTAATTTGTGCTATGTGGTCTTGTTTTTTTTCCTTCAGTGATTCTGCTTGTCTACAGTTATTCATCAATAATTCTCAATCCTCCTTTAATGAGACACTTAATTATCTCATTACTTCATCACTGCCTTAGTGTTCAACACTCTGTAGTGAGGACACTAGTTAGGATTTTGCTCTGAGATTTAAGGGGTTAAATGTGTTGGATGAAAAATACATAGTGTTGAATGTATTTTTAATGGAATATTCTGTAAATTTATGAATGTAAAAAGTTAAAAACAGAAGATCACTGGAAACTACAGCTACCAGTATTTTCTTTGTAAAATCAAGAAAAAAAACAGCAAAATACTGTATTGTGTCACCATTGTGCAGGATAGTAGCGTCTGTGATGTTCAAGTCCAAGATGAATTAGGAGTATTTGATGTTATCTGCATCTTCTTTTATTTAAAAGAAACTGTATAGTTACTAATGAATTGAAAAGCTGTTTGTTATTTACAATCACACATGAAGGCAATAATGCATTTAATGAATAAGAATAAATAAATAAGCAAGGGCAAGGAATCAGCACACTGTAATTTAAACTGTTTAAGTTTTCTGTAGTTAAAATACTTGAGATGAAAAAAATGTAGTTTTGAGGCATACAACTTTGAGTATTGTTTTTTAAATGTTTTGAGTTACTTGTACTTAAAACAAAAAGACAAAGATACTAATAGATATTGAGTTCATTCAACTTAAAAGTGGTTCTTTGTGCACTTATGTTTTTTGAGTAATGTAAAGTTAATGCCATGAGAATGAGTAAGCAATATTTTAAGTCACTTTAACTTAAATATTTAAGGTGATTTCATAAGTTTTAATTTAACTGTAATGAAAAGGGTATGTAGAGTGTAATCAAAACATTTAGGTTTTGAAATATTTAATTTTTAAGTTCATGATCTTAAAAAATTTATATTTCAAAACTTAAGTATTTTGATTACATGCTACATACTGAGTTAACAAGTTACATAATTTTTTTTAGTTCTGCTTACCAATTTGGGTTTACAGCGTAATACCAAATATCAAATGTTTAAACCCTAAGGATTTGTCTTTTTATTATTATTATTATTATTATTATTATTATTATTATTATTATTATTATTATTATTGAAAATTACACAAATACGTTAGTGAAAACGGTCTAGCTTGTCTCTGCAGTTCAGTCCAGATGTTTTTCATCACACATGGAGAGTTGTCCTTGGTTGAATTCCATGGCTTGGAAAGACTGCTGGTGGCAGGACTCTGTGGAACAGGCCTTGACAGATTGTGGATGTAGTGTTTAAAAATAGAGCCAATCTCAGAGCTGCGCTCCCAAAGTTCCCACCATTGTGCAGTCTGGGAACACAGCAGAGGGCAAACCTTCTGCAACAGGCCATTCCACAGACACACCTAAAACTTTTTAGTTGAGGCCCTAAAGATCCTGATTAAATTGTGCTTTCATTTCACATGATAGAACTTGAGTTGAGTTGTCTTTTAGCAGTCATCAGTCCAGAGCCACCAAAAGTCACTACAGCAAGGACATCAAGAGTGTACAGCAAAGGAATACTGTGATACTCTGTGGTGTAACCAACTTCTTTAGTCATTTGTTATGCTTTTTATACGGCACTGTCAAAATTACAGAAAATATATCTCTGACTGTGATTGAAATGTGGGCAACTGCTTTCTGCGTATTGACTTTCATTAAGCTGCTCTAGTCTCAGGCACCCTCTTCTGGTGCTGCAATACATGTGGATTAAAAAAAAAAACTTTTATAGTTTTTATGCTTTATATAAGTACATTTTAATTCATTTCAGTAAAGCATCAGTCACAACTTTACATTAGGACTAATAACTTAAGATACAGGTCAACATATTGATTCACGTCAAGATGTATAGTTCAAAAAATATTTTTTTTAATCACAACATTGTCAAACATAAAACATTTAATCTATCCCTGTTGATTCAATGTACAAACAAATCTAAATGTATAATGGAATTATGTCATACTTTACATTCATTTGAATGATGGTTTTACATCTTTTAAATGTTTACACAAAGTGTAGCTAAAATAGTAAAAGATAAATACTAATAAAGCTACTGCACTGTAAAATTAAATGTTGCACTGCAATTTTATTATGTGTGTTAGCCTAAACAGTGTGCTTAAAATCCTGTTTTCTACTGTTTGTTGTTTTGCTTTGATTTAATGTGTAATCTATTGAAGAGCTGTTGCAAAACGATGAGTTGTTTCCTGTGCTGTATGCAAATAAAGGTCTACACAGAATAGTGTGTGTGTGTGTGCGTGCGTGCGTGCATGCGTGTGTGTGTGTGTGTGTGTGTGTGTGATTGTTTTAACTTCATTTAGCAAAACTAAAAATTCTAAATTTATCAAAAGCTTTTCTTCAAAAGATAAAGATGATTTTCTTCACTCTCATTGTGTGACTGGAAATATAATTATTTTTTTTAATTATGCTTAAATCATACAACCCAAGTACTTGATGTCTTTTAAACATTTGTTTCACAGAGCTTCACAATCTGTTTCACAGAGCACAGATGGCCTGGAAGATGGTCTACAGAATGTTAATATTTTATCAAATAAACGTAAACAATATTTATTTAACCATTGAGTTTTGTCATCTCCATTGATCGGGTTACATAATTGCTCAAACACTGGAACAGTCAACATAGAACAATTATACTTAACTGAATGTATGCAAATATGAATATGTTTATACATTACTTTGATTAAGCTGCAAAATTAAAATGAGATTTTTTTTAATGATTTTGAGTAGATGAAGCAGTGAAGTAAAACAATCACCTGGAAAACATATATAGATCAACAAAAAACAAATACACTTGCACAAACTACACACATCAGATGTGTCTGTGTTCAGAGGTAATGTTAGCACAGTGCTACAGTCTGCAGTCTGTTTATCAACATTTCAAATGGAGATCAGTTACCAGGTGGAAACAGAAGGAGCAGGGGTTACACCTCCCTCAATAACCAATCAATGCATTCTGAGCTCTATATAAGAGCTTGTCTTAGAGAAAAAAATACATATGTAGAATCGAATGTTTATCATTCTAATGACAGAGGTCTGTAAAGAGAGAAAATTCAGTAGAATATATCAAAAGGATTGTTTTTTCCTAAAAAATACTTTCCTACTTACGTATTATATTTAATTCTGCATATATTTTATTGATATCTTGCTGTAAAAAAAAAAAATTGTTTTTTTTCTAACAAGAATTATGGCACCTATTTTAATGAACAACACTGGAAATAAGCAAAACAATTACATTCGGTAAGAAAAACTACTTGATCTTCACTCACCATTTACTGACATACTTTTTTATATGAAATACCTTTTTTAGTAAAATACAGTACCTATGTACTAACCTTCTATAAGCATACTCGTACATTTATGTTAACTGCACTCTGTTAACATTTAATGTATTACAGATTTGTTTTTCACTGTCTATTATCTTAATCTAAGATAGTAACTTGTTTAATGTGTCATAGACAGGCGGAGTATGTGAATAACCCTCATCTGGACGGCATGGAAGAGGACATCTTGTATCATTTCAGCCTGAGCACCAAGACCCATGACCTGCCCCAGATGTTTGGAGATATAAAGGTGTGTCAGGCAGCTGAAAGCAGATTTAAAGTTATATAAAAACGCAATTCTTCTGAATTAACAAAAATCACACATTATCATAACATATTATAATATTATACATATCTTTCTGTCATTTTCTATAGTTTGTTTGTGTTGGTGGAAGTCCCAATCGAATGAGAACGTTTGCTAAATATATACATGAGCAGCTGGAGATGCCCAGCAACACTGCAGACATTAAAGATATCTGTGAAGGAACAGACAGATACTCTATGTATAAAGTGGGACCTGTGCTTTCCATAAGTGTAAGTCTATTACATATGGATGAAGTTTGAGTATGAACTATTTGTCTTCTAAATTATGTGACAGGCTTAAATACACTGTAAAAATTGCTGTTAAAATGGTCAGATTCTACAGTAAAATAAGGTTTTTTTACTAAAACAGTGATATTCTGTTAAAACAGTGCATTCTGGGTATTATTTTTGTTTTCGAGAAAGTAACCAACAGCAGAAAACTGAGTTAACCAAGTTCAGATTCGACATTTTCAGGTCTGTGCTTGAAATCACACTTTGTGCCCTCGTTCACGGTGCGTGTACGTTTCGGGTCTGTGTACAACCAGGGTATCTTCCGTCCAATCCATATCCGTTTTCAAACAAAAAAAAAATGAAGGAAACGGCCATTGTTTTGTTTTTCGTTTACTCCCAAGAAACCAAAAAAAAATCAATTTTGGCTCGATTTTTGTTTTTTGATTTAGGGTAGGAAACGAAAATCAAAAAACGACTCGTTTTTTGTTTTTCATTATCTGTTTCTAAAATGAAAATCCAATGACCAAAAGATACCCTCTGTTTGGTCAACCAAATCCAAGCTCGTGACGTAGCCCTAAAAATAAGAGCCAGCAGCCAGCAACTAAGTTTACATATTCTATCATTTGATCAGTTTACATTCATTGTGTATGCATAAATTAAATAAAAATGTAAATTAGCAGTATTATTAGACATTTGTCATTAAAATAAGGTCATAATTTAACTTCTTGCTGCAGAACCTGGTTTGCATGATTATTTCCGAGCAAGGCCTATATAATAATATTATTAATAATAATAATAATAATAATAATAATAATAATAATAATAATAATAATAATATATGCCTATAGTTCGCTACCAAACATCTTTCTGCTGTGCACCTGATGCTGAGCAAGACATTTGCGAACAGCACCTGGTTTGCATGATTGATTCCAAGCTACTGTAGGTCTAAAAAATAACAACAACAACAATAATAATAATAATAATAATAATAATAATAATAATAATAATGTTCACTAAGTGTTTTTTATTGTTTCATTTTATAGTTTTTAGCAGGACCAGAATAAAAACACATTGGGCCCAGTTGCTATAACAAAGGGTACTAATTTTTATTATTTTATTTCCTCCTATTGATTTTGATTAGGTTATTTATATATATATATATATATATATATATATATATATATATATATATATATATATATATATATATATATATATATATATATATATATATATATATATATATATAAAATAAAATCGATTTTTTTTATCTATTTTGTTTATGGCAAGCTATTTGAAATATTTAAAATAAGTGGGTTTAAATAATAATAAACAAAAAAAAAAAAAAACAGTATGATCGGTGGCAGTGCAACGAGCAACATCTCCAGGTACCCAACTCATTTAAGAGCCGAACTAAAAGAAGTTTAAGGGCAATAAGCCTGTACAATACAGTCAGCCACAAGACTTTCAAGACATTCTAAAACCCTGGATTAATGAACATAAAGGAACAATTTCAAATGAACTAATTAAACACATACATACACTATCAAAAAATCAGTTAAATCTACAGAAAAATACCAGCAGCTGTTGTTGCCAGAATTTTCCCATATAAATGTTTTAATTTACGGAAAATAATTGTATTTCATGAACTGACACAATGTTCAGTTCACAAAAACATAGCTTAGTGTACAAATAAAACATTCAATGCAATGTGCTCATCTGTGTTCACAATTAGGAAGCATAATTTTACTACTTTAGTAACTATACAGTTAACTGAACCAATAGAAACTACACCTATTTTAGTTCATCTTGGACTTGTACCCAGATGCTACTATCCTCCACAATGGTGACACCAAAAAACGTTTTACAGTATTTTGCTGTTTTTCTCTTGATTTTACGGAAAAATACAGGCAGCTGTAGTTGCAAGTAGCCTACTGTTTTTTTTTTTTTTTTTTACATTTTACGGTCGTAAATTTAATTTACAGAATTTTTCTGTTAAAAATACATTCCACAGTCTGTATTTTTCATCGAACACATTTAACCCTTTTAATGCCAGAGCAAAATCCTCACTAGTGTCCTCACTACAGAGGGTTGAACACTCAGACAGTGATGAAGTTAATGAGATAATTAAGTGTTTAATTAAAGGAGGATTGAGAATTATATGCTTATTTCACGCGGCTGCCATTTTAAAGAACCAAAGCGAGGCTGCAGTGGGAAGAAACCCGGAACAAGCACTTAAAGCTGCGGTCACACTGGGCTTTTCTTCCCATAGACTTCCATTAATATGCACGCGAATGCGTCAGACCGGAAACGCAAGGTCATGCGTCCAGTTTCGCAGGTTGCTGCTGAACCAAAAATACATGGCAACCGAGCAGCCAGTAACTTACCGTTTTTTTTTTAACGGGACAGTTTTTAACAGTGTAGACTTCATGCCATATTAATATTGTTAAAAAAGTGAACATTTTTCTTGGCAGTCTCTTTTAACCTGAGCCAATAACAAACTGCTTATACAAATGTAGCATTGTGGAAGTACATTTTGCATGGTCAAGCACTACTCGCCTTTCTTTAAAATAAATAAATAAATAAAAAATGGGCAAAGATAGATGAGTAGTTAAAAAAATACTGACTGAATGCTACTCGATTTCTTAAACAAAAAAAAAATCTTACATCATATTAAAAAAAGGAATAGAATCACTTTCTTGTTTTTTACTTGCATTATTGCTGATGTATTTTCTGGTATGTGTTTCTGATAGCATGGCATGGGTGTTCCCTCCATCTCCATCATGCTGCATGAGCTCATTAAATTGCTCTATCATGCTCGTTGTCGTGATGTCATCATCTTTCGCATTGGCACATCAGGCGGAGTTGGTGAGCACTTCTTGCTTATTGTATCACAGACATGTGAAGCAAAAATACATCACTCTAAAAAGTTTAATGATAAAATCGGTCAATCAATTCTAAGCCATTACATATAAGAGCTTAGTACTGTTTGAAGGAAGAAAAAATTAATTAAATAGGTTTGCTGCTCTGTAATTCTGGAGAAAGGGATATTTAGCTTTTTCTTTGACTACACAGGCCTGGCTGCAGGTACCGTAGTGATCACAGATAAAGCTGTGGACTCATTCTTCAGGCCACAGTTTGAGCAGGTGGTTTTGGGAAAGGTAATCACCAGGAGCACAGAGCTTGATGTGGATGTGGCCCAGGAACTGCTGCAGTATTCATCTGAGCTTACAGATATGCCCACTGTTATTGGAAACACAATGTGCACGCATGATTTCTACGAAGGTAATTTGTTCGTTCACCCATGTTTTTTATTTTGTTTGTTTAGTTTTCGTTCAATGTATTAGCCCATACTATTCACACAGAATAAAATGCTCTGTCAAATGCATAAAATAAAAAATGTGGTTGTAAGATAGGTAGTTGGCTCTGAAGGTTTTTTTTTACCCCTAATAGTGTTTACTTTTAGTGAAGTGGTGTGATTCCCCAGCTAGCAAAATTCACGTGGCTCAAATCCGGCCCTCACCAGACACTTAAATTCGGCCCACATACCGCATGGAATGATGGTAATTGGGCGGTCCACTCCTGTTTGCCAGATATGGGCCACAATTAAGCCATAGCCATACCACATGGCAGCTAGAATTCAACCAAATAAACCAAAATTGTCCCTATTCTGGGCCACAGTTTGCTTTTATTCTGGCCCAGATCTGGCCTACACCTTACACTTGCTGGGTGTGGCAAAGTACAAAAATCCCAGCATGCATTGCAGTATGAAGACATTATATAGCTTATTGATGCTACAGTTTTCCTTATTTGCTTTTGATTCTGCTGTTTATGTTGACGTTGTTGATTTTATCACTTTTAGTCTCCTCTTTGTAAGGTTTGTGAGCGTTGTTCATTTTGTTAATTGTCACCGTTGTTGAGGTTCATGTGCTGATTATTGATGTCTCTGTGTGCAAGAGGTAAATCATAGAACTTTTTTAGCTTACAAACCTTCATTATTCTGTGGTATGTGCAAGCATGGTATTACATTACTTCTAATAATGGATTGAATATTGACTAACATCAGTGAATTATATTATTTAATCACAGGTTGTGCCTGACTTAATTTAATTGTTAGTTTACTTGTCTTGTTTGCTTTAATGAATAAACTTTTCAAGCAAAATTCTTAAAAGTTACAGCAGCCTAAAAGTAAATTTATTTAAGTGGTTCAGGGCTATGAGCCCAACTAAAGCAAACACTTTTCACCATGATGGTGACTTTAGTCTATGTGGCCCACATATGTTTCAAGATAACTGGGCCACATTGACCATATCTTCTCTGGGCCGCTTCAGGTTAACAGCAACATTAGCCAGAGCTAACTGTGCCAAATATTTGCTAAAAGTGGCCCACATTTGTTTTAAGATAACTGGACCACATTTGTCATATCTTCTCTGGGCCACTATAGGCTAATGGTTGCATTAGCCAGAGTTTACTGTGCCAAATATTTGCCAAAAGTGGCCCACATATGTTTTAAAATAACTGGGCTACATTTGCCATATTTTCTATAGGCCACATTAGGCTCACAGCCACAATAGCCAGAGCTTGCTGTGTGAAATATTTGCCCAAAGTGCCACACATATGTTTTAAGATAACTGGGCCACATTTGCACTTACACGTGTGAGCCACTTTAGGTTTAGACCCAGATTACCCTTAAATGACTATGCCACATTTTTGCTGACTGTGGCCCACATTTGTCCTCCATCATTTGGGCCAAATTTATCATTTTTCACATGGGCCACATTAGGTTAAACTTCAGATTACATTTTGCCATAAGTGCCAAATCTGGCCCATACATGAATTTGAATCTTTGGCCCCCCCCTTTGCCATTGTACAGGTGGGCCACTCCAGGCTCACATTCATTTTGTCTGGGCCGAAGAAATACCACCAATGCTGCATAACTGCCTAAAGTGGCCCACATTCATATTCTAAAAGGCCAACTATTAATCTACTATCAGATTTGCCAAGCATTAGCTTTAAAACTGTATTTAAAGCATTGCACTTTGCACCCTATTAACCATATTCATGATAAATCAGAATCTGCTTTTGAAGATTTTACCTTAAAATTTAGTTTATTCCATCTAGAGACATGCATGATCTCTTTTTCCTCTTTTAGGTCAGGGGCGACTGGATGGAGCCGTGTGCTCATTTTCTACTGAAGAAAAATTTGAATATCTGCGGAAAGCAAGTGAGGCAGGTGTCAGAAACATTGAGATGGAGTCCAGTGTCTTTGCTGCCATGTGTCATGTCTGCAATCTTAAAGGTACTTTAGATAATTACAGTGTATTCTGTCATTATCATCACATTAACAGAGCCTAAAAATAACTGGGTGTGCCCCTAATCATTATGAGAGCACACTATACAGATAAGACTGACATTTAAATAAATGTATAATATAATAAATATATTGTTAAAGGTAATAAAACAAATATTTTTCAAAAATCGACATTTTATATTATACATAAAAAATATTGTCATATTGCCTGACCATTGTGTTTCAGACCAAAAAAAGGGAGAAAAACAAATCTTTACATTGCATGTAAATGCAAGATGATTCCTTATATATCCAAATTGATATGCTTGAGAATGAGGAGCACAAAAAACATTTCCAAGTCTGCTCACATAAAAATAAATATATTGTCATTTGTAGTAAATTCTATAGTGTTCTTGAACAATACTATTGTAAAGTGTATCATATATAGTATCTTATAGTATTAACAAATGTTTGTTTATAAATGCTTTGCAGCATACTGTAGTATTTATTAGTGTAATTGTGAAACTATATAACTGTTAAACTGTAATAAATACGGAAGTATACTTTAGTTCACTATCAGCTTGGAAACTCTGAGTTTCATTAGCATGGCATATTGGGGGAATTGCCAAATGACCAATCACTCTGAAGAGTAAGAAAAAGGGTGGGTCATGACGCGATCTCGGACCTTGAATCAAACATGATGGCAATGTTTTCCTGAGCTGCTTCAGTGGTAAGACTGGAGGTGTCATTACCCCCGGTCCAGCCACTGGACCGACTAGATGGGTATGACATGGAGGCTAATAAGAGGGGCAAACCCTATGAGCCCCCGTCCCCTTCTTTTTGGTGGTGCACAGTGAGCTCATGTAGACATACGAAGCAAAGCAATCCTGACATGGGCCACCCAGAGAAGAGGAAAACTGCTTTTTCCTCAGTGGAGAGCCAGGGATCCCCATTGCTGCACAACACCTTGCCACTGGCCAGCCACCCGACTGCAACCAAATTTTCAAAAAGCATAACACTTTTCCACATCTCCGGGTGTAAAAGCATGAACTCTACCAGCATAGAATGTGATGCCTTCCAGCTCGCAACCTCGGTACACTTCACCACAGGTTCAGAGGGTGTCAGAGAATGTGCTCCTTTCTATTACACCTCCAGCCTCTTCGTGGGATACTGGGAGGAAGGTAAGAGCCAATCTCTCACTTTTAGCTCTTCCTTGGGACTCCTACAACTGGTCCTTCAGCAATCACTCTGGTACCTCTCGTTCAGGCACTAGCAGCCTGTTTAGAGCTGCCCAGTCCATTGCACTGGCTCATTTGGATGATCAGACTCAACAATGCGATTCAGTGGGGACAGAGCATGTCTTATCTTAGAATGCAGCTGGACTCAATCTTCATGATGGCGCACCTTACCAACGAGTGGGCCAGGCTGGTGCTGTCCTGGCTGTTCTACAGAAAAACAGTGGTGCCACTCAAATCTTTTCAGAGGCTCCTGGGGCATATAGCATCTGCAGCCTCTGTCACGCTGCACAAACTGAAACATGTTAGGCCACTTCAGTCCTGGATTCATAATTGGGTCCCCAGATGGGCATGGCACATGGGGATGCAGTGGGTGACCATCATAACCATGTTTCTGGACAGAACTTCTGAGTTGGGTACCCTTAAAACAAGTGTTCAGGCAAGTTGTCATGGTAAAAGATGCTTCCAGTACAGGCTGGGAGCCATGTGCAATGAGCATGCGTCTGCAGGTTCGTGGACCAAAACCCAGTTGCATTGGCATATCAATTGCCTGGAGCTGTTGGCAGTGTTTCTCGCCCTCCATCAGTTCCAATCAGTGTTGGAATGGAAACACATTCTCAGTTCACGTGTCTGAAATCACTGCATGTTGTTCACATCCTGGTCAACCTCAACTGTGCAGCCAATGAGCTCTCACAGCAGCTGATGCTCCCAGGATAATAGAGACTCCACCCTGGTGTGGTTCTGCTGATATGTTGGGCTTTGGAGAAGCCCAGATGGACCTGTTTGTTCCTCCCGATACCTGACCCATTGTCGGTTGTTTTATTTTTTGACTAAGGCCCCCCCCTCTGTACGGATGTGCTGCCTCACAGATAACTCCAGGGCCTGCACAAATACCTCCACATGTTGTTCATAGATGCAGCACATGCACCGTTTGGGTGACCTAATAGCTTTAGTGCACTGTAAAACCCAATAAGTTAAGGTAACTCAAACCATTTGAGGAAACGGATTGGAAAAAACCATTTAAGTTCAAAGACTAATCCTAATGAGTACTGTGAACTTAATCAATTTGAGTACACAAAGCAATTTGAGCACAGTAAAACCCAATAAATCAAGAGAACTCAAATCAATTGAGTACTGTAAAACCCAATAAGTTAAGGCAACTCAAACTGTTTGAGGAAACTGATTGCTACACACCATTTGAGTTCAAAAACTAATCTATATGAGTAATGTAAATTTACTCTATTTAAGTTGAAGTAAGGAGTTAAGTGATTAAGTTAGTGTTGATTGAGCATTTATGATGAACACCTGCTGTTATAAAGCAGAATTACTGAAGAGAAACACAAAACTAGAGCTGACTTTACATTTACATTTAGTCATTTAGCAGACGCTTTTATCCAAAGCGACTTACAAATGAGGACAAGGAAGCAATTTATACAACTATAAGAGCAGCAGTGAACAAGTGATATAAACAAGTTTCAGGTGTGTAAAGTCTAAGAAGCAAAAGCATTAGTAAAGTTTTTTTTTTTTTTTTTGAGAGAGAGAGAGTACAGTTAGTGGTATAGCCAGAGAGGCAGTTAAGATTAGGAAGGAAAGTGGATACTAAACAGTTGAGTTTTTAGTCGTTTCTTGAAGACAGCAAGTGACTCTGCTGTTCTGATGTAGTTAGGGAGTTCATTCCACCAACTGGGCAGATTGAATGTGAGAGTTCGGGAAAGTGATTTCTTCCCTCTTAGGGATGGAACAACGAGGCGACGTTCATTCACAGAACGCAAGTTTCTGGAGGGCACATAAATCTGCAGAAGTGAGAGCAGATACGAAGGAGCAAAGCCAGAGGTCGCTTTGTAAGCAAACATCAGAGCTTTGAATTTGATGCGAGCAGCAACTGGCAGCCAGTGCAAACGGGTGAGTAACGGAGTGACATGTGCTCTTTTGGGTTCATCAAAGACCACTCGTGCTGCTGCGTTCTGAAGCAGCTGAAGAGGTTTGATAGAATTAGCTGGAAGCCCGGCTAGTAGAGAGTTGCAATAGTCCAGTTTGGAGAGAACAAGAGCTTGAACAATAAGTTGAGCTGTATGTTTAGATAGGAAGGGTCGGACCTTTCTGATGTTATAGACTGTGAATCTGCAAGATCGAGCAGTTCTAGAAATGTGGTTAGAGAAGTTTAGTTGGTCATTAATCGTTACTCCAAGGCTTTTTACCATTTTGGATGAAGTAATGGTTGCCCCATCCATCAAGATTGAAAAGTTATGGTGTAGAGTCAGGTTGGCAGAAACTTCAAGCATTTCCGTTTTCGCGAGGTTAAGCTGAAAATGATGATCTTTCATCCAGTGTGAAATGTCTGACAGGCAGGCTGAAATGCGAGCTGGAACCGAGGGATCATCAGGGTGAAAAGAGAGGTACAGCTGGGTATCATCAGCATAGCAGTGGTAAGAAAATCCATGTTTCTGGATGAAGATGTCGTGTAGATGGAGAAGAGAAGTGGCCCAAGAACAGAGTCCTGAGGTACCCCAGTGTTTAGATGCTGTAGGTTGGACACCTCTCCCCTCCAAGACACCCTGAATGACCTGTCCGAGAGGTAAGAACTGAACCATTGAATAACAATGCCTGCGACGCCCAGTGACTCAAGCGTAGATAGCAGGATCTGGTGGTTTACAGTGTCAAAAGCAGCTGATAAATCTAGCAAGATGAGGGCAGATGATTTAGAGTCTGCTTTAGCCAGTCTGAGATCCTCCACGACCGAGAGCAGGGCAGTCTCAGTTGAGTGGCCTTTCTTAAAGCCAGATTGCTTGTTGTCCATGAGGTTGTTTTGAGTAAGAAAGTCCAGGACTTGATTGAACACTACTTTCTCCAAAATCTTGGCCATGAATGGAAGCAGGGATACCGGTCGGTAGTTTTCAAGTAGCGTTTGATCCAGGTTGGGTTTCTTTAGCAGTGGGGTTACCCTAGCCTGCTTAAATGAAGTAGGGAATAGACCAGAGTCAAGAGATGTGTTAATTATGTGAGTCAGTGTTGGTATGACTGCAGGAGAAATGGCTTGCAAAAGATGAGAGGGAATGGGAACAAGCGGACAGGTGGTTGCATGGCTAGATAGCACGAGATTGGACACCTCAGACTCAGAGAGCTGGGAAAAAGAGGTGAGTGTGTGTGGTGTTGGTGGTGTATCTTGCGTGTTTGTTGTAGGTGCAGCAAATTGAGCACTGATTTTTGCAGTTTTGGTGCAAAAGAATGTAGCAAATTCGTCAGTAGTGAGTGTGGAGGATGCGGGTGGAGGAGGAGGATAGAGGAGGGAGGAAAATGTTTTAAAAGGTAAGCGAGGATTGGTGGCACTGTTGACTTTTTGACGGAAGTATGTCTGCTTTGCAGAAGTAACCTCAGCCGAGAAAGAAGACAGAAGAGTTTGGTATGTTATGAGCTGTTCAGGATTTTTAGTTTTTGGCCAAATTCTCTCAGCAGCCCGAAGTTTTGAGCGATGATCACGGAGAACATCAGAGAGCCAGGAAAATGTCCGGCTCCACACACAAGCTCTTACAGTAACCAAGGAAACAGTGGCTAAACTTTCTAGTACTAAACACAGATGGCTGAAAACAATTTTAAATGTCCTACAACCATACACAACCAGCTGAAAGAAATAAAACACATTCAATCTTTCAACATTTCAGCAGAGGATCATTAAACAACTCAACAAACAGTATGAGAAGCTTTACTTATTACCAACCTACTTGAGTTCATCTGCCTTCTGAAATTCTATGAAAATAATAATTTACTTAAGACATCACCACTAATGTGAACAGTGTTTGCTTTATGGATAAGTATTGAAGCATTCTCCCAGCAAGCACTGCAATGTGAGACGTGTTATTATCATTAAGACTCATGGGCTGTATTTCAAATCTTCTCAGATGTGCTTTTGATATCGAGGATATATTGATGCAGACTAGAGTGCAAAACTCACTCAAGAAGTCCCAGAAGTCATTGCAACTAGAGGTAGCAAGTGCAGCATTTTATATAGATTTATTAATAAAGTTCAGAGATACAACTTATTTATCTCAGGAGTTTCCCAAAAGGAAATGGTGAATATAAACATTAACATGAAAATTTTAATAAAGGAATAAACGCATTAAGGGTGTTTATTTGCTGAAATTCGTATTGAAATTGGTTTTATTTGTATTGTGCAATGTATAGTAGTATATTAGTCTTTATGCATAGTATATATTGTGAAAAAGGGGGAAAAAACAATAAATCGTTGTATGAATGCTGTAATGTTTAAATAATTTTCTGTTAAAAATGTGTGAAGGTCACATGACCATTAGAAAGAAAGCAGCATCCCATTTCTCACAGGATGCGTTCTCTGTTCTCGCAGTTTCCCGAGTTCGTTCTTCCCAGGTGACCTGGCAAGACCGGTCTTCACAAAAAAGCAAGTCCATTCACTGCGTTCTTGGAATTGAGAAAGAGCCATACTCTGATTCTTGACGTCTCTATCCCTTAATTTGTTCTGATGTGAAGAAAACATTCATGTATGTTTGTTTAGAAGCCCTTAATAAAGTATAGTTAAATTAAGCATCTACTTTATTCAATACTTCACATCCAATAACATATCATCAACTTTATTATAAATGAATTTAAATAACAATATTAATTATGATTCTGCAATGTAATTATTTAACCTGATAGCATTCCTTCTTTTTCTTGTCAAACTTAAAGGGCACATAGGTTACCCCTTTTTTCATATTTAATACAAGTCTTTTGTGTCCCCAGAATGTGTCTGTAAAGTTTCAGCTCAAAACACCCATCAGATTATTTATTATAGCTGTTTGAAGTGTCTATATTATAGCTGGAAAAAAGGTTTTGCTGTTTTTTTTGTACTGGCATTTAAGGCTAGTCCTCCCCGCCCACCGTTCGCACGTGCCTGTCAGCAATCGCCGCCCTCGGCTGCCTCAGGAAGCAGATCTCACATAACGTGTGTGAGAAATACTACAGTAAGAACTTTAACAATTAGTATTTGATGCATTTTTTGTGGATTTGCAACAATGAGTCACACACAATGTCATTACAAAGTTCACGCACACACACAGCAAGGACACAAACACATAGCGCAGACACATACACACACACACGTAGCGCAGATATACACCCACACACACATAGCTCAGACACTCAGACACACACACACACACACACACACACACACACACTCACTCACACACACACACACACACACACACACACACACACACACACACACACAGAGAGAGAGAGAGAGAGCGTTAAGCTTTGCACTCGTTTTGCAGGCATATGTGACATGATACTGGTAATATCCACTGCTGTATGGATATATGTTATGTTCATGTACAAAATATACCCGATTTAACATCCACAAACCGCGATTGAAGCATCTTCCTTTATAATTGTTCTGACACGAGGCTGTGCTAATTAAGTGAATCTGAAGTGAAACGCTGTAATTCATTACACACATGCTCAGTTTTAAAACATTATAAACTCTTGATCACGTGTGATGATGATTGATGATCCTAGCGAACTGAACACACCTTTTATTCCTGGCTGCTTTGCGCTCGTCCTCTCTTGATGATATGATTAAACACGTGACTACCGGACATGTTAATGCGCACAGCTGTCAATCAATATTGGTGGGCGGGGGGACCGCACTCCTACATAAAGTTAAAAACCGCTCCAATTGGTCCACCGTTTTTATGTTGTTAAATTTAAAAAAAAAAAAAGGACTGGGTGAGTTTATTTCACCCCAATATGTGAGTTTATACACTTAAACACATTTCTGTCCAAACAGCTTGAAAAGTAGATTCTTCACCATAGGTGCCCTTTAAAATTACAACATTCAAGAGAAACTAACACTACAAATGAAGTCAAAGAGACCTACAAAAGCAACCGCTGTTCTGATCAATAGTGACGTCTAACAATATTTTTTCAGTGGATTGCAAAGGGCTTTTGTATACATCTAACAGGATCAAAGTCTAGCAGGTTAGTAATACGAGAAAGCTGTTGATACTGTTTGTGGAGTTGTTTATTGGTCCTCTGTTAAGATTTTAAGAGATTGAATGTGTTTTATTTCATTTAAGGCTGTGACTGAAGTCAGCTCTAGTTTTGTGTTTCTCTTCAGTAATAGGTAAAAGGTACTCTTCAGTAAAAGGTGTTCATCATTAATGCTCAATCAACACTAACTTAATTACTTCATTAACTTCAACACTGTGTTCAAAACTCTTTTCAAATGAGTATAATTAACTTCCAGTAAATTTTGAGTAAATTTTTGAGTTGGGTTTTACAGTGTGGTTAACACCATCACTCAAGCTAGAGCACCCTCTATGAGGCATGCCTACTCCCTGAAGTAGAGTTTATTCGCTGAGTGGTGACTTCTGTCATAAAACCCCCCCGAACATGCCAGATCAGTGTTGTGTTATCTTTTCTTTAGGATAAGCTGTTGCCAAGGCTGTCACCCTCCACACTGAAGGTTTATGTTGTTGCCATCTCAACTCATCATGATTCTTTGGATGGCAGCACGCTTGGGAATCATAACCTCATCATCCGGTTCCTCGTTCCTTTCATTACTTTTTGGAATCTCTCTGTAGTTCTAGCAGGCCTTCAGTAAGATCTGCTCGAGCCACTCGACTTAGTAACTTGAAATCAGTCCATGAATCTGCTGGTTTTGGTCAGCCTAAATTTCAGGCACTTTTGCTATGTGCCTAGGGTTCCTACCAATCCCTTTCCAAAACAGTTAGTAAGCATGCAAGTGCTGCCTGCGGAGGTGGCAGATCCAGCCCTTTAATTGCTGTGTTCTCATAAGATTATCTGAGCAGCTCTTCATCTATTATGGTGGTGTGCAGAAGGAAAGTGCCGTAAGCAGAGGTTAGCACACTGGATAGGGCGACACACAACACATTCACAAGATTTTACAGTCTTAGAGTTGAGATGGTTTCTGGCTAGCTGGTGGAACCTGACTGGTGCTACCCAGCAACCAAGAGGAAAGTAAGCTTGGTTCACCATTCTCTTATTGGTTGGGTCTTAGGTTGCTGGGCGACCATCAACAGTTTTCTCGGAGGATGACAAGCTGACAAAACATTGCTGTCACTCTGATACAAGTTTTATTTATGGAGAAAATTACAAAGCACTGCCATGTTTGGGTGCTCTATGCTTGTCTGAGAGAATTAGTCTACTCAAATGTGCTTATTCCATACAAAGTATGACAACAGTCAGGTCTTGTCACGTGACTCGTAGTGCGTTCGTGGCATTCATTCAACTGAGTGTGTCTGGAAGGCGCGAGTGCTTAACGCCACTTGAACGAGCAAGTCGTGCACCTCAACTGGAAATAACAAACTTGTGCGAACTCTAAAAAAGATATGAAGATAGAAACGATAGAAAGATAGAAACGACCCCTAAAAGTCTGCCGTTATTTGCGATCTGCAGCAGTTGATCTTCTTGCACAGACATGGTGAATTCACCTGATTTGTTGACAAATGTGTTACAGATATATTCCTTGGCAGTTCGCAGGTCCTTCGCTGGGTCTTCTCCCCTTAGCAAAGAAACTTTCCAAAGACGTCTGTGGGTTAAAGTTGGGCGCTCAAGATGTAAGCGAGAGATTACAGTCATTTTTCAAAATAAAAGATTTTTCAAAATAAAAGATCGTTTAGAATTATTAATGATTTC
This sequence comes from Danio aesculapii, assembly GCF_903798145.1. Lineage (NCBI taxonomy): Eukaryota > Metazoa > Chordata > Actinopteri > Cypriniformes > Danionidae > Danio > Danio aesculapii. The sequence continues at coordinate 13,253,066 of NC_079443.1, read as the reverse complement.
TTGTGCGGCCCGGTACCAATTTATCCTTGAACTGGTACTGGTCCGCGGCCTGGTGGTTGAGGACCACTGAGCTATATACTCAGCTGATTAAAATCAGCCACACCTACAAGGAGCTGCTCTTGCCAATTCATAAGCATTCACTGTCCATATTTCTTACTCTTCGGAGTGATTGGACATCTGGTAATTCCTCTAATATGTTGCGCTGACATATTGTCTCTGTTCCCTTCTTACTAATTAAATATTAAGTAATCAACTTTTTTCTTATTTTTTTATTTGTTTTGCAGCTGCAGTGGTGTGTGTGACTCTTCTGAATCGGTTTGAGGGGGATCAGATTTCTACACCTCATGATACTCTTATGGAATATCAACAGAGACCACAGCGTCTTGTGGCCCACTTAATCAAAAAACGACTTGGACTTATCTTATAAAATCATGCAATGAACATCTACAATGTACATAATTCTGTTCATAGTATCTGTAAATTGTTAATGTTGACTTACTTTCTCTCAACTCAATGAAAACACTTTTAGTATCATAATAGTCTATATACTGTACACGATGGGAAATAAGTATTGAGTATGCCATGTTTTTTTTGTTGTTGTTTTTCTGGGAGTAATATTTCTAAAAGAGCTGTTGACATGGAATTTAACCAAATTTTGGTAAAAACCCAAACAATCCAAAAAATTTTTTTTACATTTGTAATAACAATGAAATGACACAAGGAGAAAGTACTGAACTACTGAAATGTAATTAATACTTTATATAAAAGTTTTTTTGTTTTTTTTTTGGTGATGGCAGCTAAAGAGGACTCTCATATGGAAATTTCATGCATTGCTCAGGTGTGACTTTTTTCACAGACTTCAACAGAGTGTAAAATAAGCTTGATGGTTCTCACGGTCTCGTCCATCAAATCAGATGTTTTTTATTTTTTTATTTTAGATTTTGTATTGGATTAAAGTCAGGGGAATAGCTGGGCCATTCTACAGATGGATTTTCTTTCTCTGAAACCATTTTAAAGTTTCCATGGCTGTGTTTTGCGTCATTGTCTTGCCGAAATGTCCATCCTGGTTTCATCTTCATCCTCAGGTACAGTAATGTAGATGTTGGACTGAAGCAGCTAATTTTAATTTACAATGGTGAAGGGCAGAGAGATTTCAGCTGCTTTACTTCATGTGTTCAACACTTTTTCCCATGTATCATTTCATTTTATTACACATAACTTAATTTGTAAACTTATTTTTAACATTTAAACATTTCACAACACTTCTCACAAAAAATGTTACAGAAATACATTCTCTCATGTACAATATAAAACATATTTCAAGATGCCTTTGTAATCACTTTGTAATTTTAAAATAGAAATAGAATTATGCAAAAGTATTGTAATGAGATATGCACAATGTTTGATTATTTTTACAATAGTAAAATGTCTGTATGAACACTTTGCATATGCAGGACTTTTGCCCGCTCACGTGCATAGTGGAAAGCAAACACCAAAAGGTGCAGATATCAATAATGAAAATGTATCTATCAGAAAATGCTTACCAAATGTTTATTAAAAATGCCTTAAATGTTTAGTTTACAATACCTAATGTATAGTTTTGTTTTACTAGTTGTTTTGTATTATAGAACTTAATAATTAAAGTTTATGAGTTTCTTTAAACATGCTTTTAAATGATGATTCATGTTTTAATATGGAAATTATTCATAAAATCACTTTGCCTCTCCAGGAATATTTATTTTCATAGATATTGTAATAAAGAAGGAGTTGTCCAACACTTATGTACCTTTTTATGAGAACAATTGTGTACCTTCATTTCAATTGTACCATAACAGGTAACAGGTAACAGGTAAAAACTAATTTAGAGAAAAATTCTGTATTTTTTCCAAAAAAAATCTAGCAACCATAGCTGCCAGTATTTTTTTCGTAAATTTTACAGAATTTTTTTACAGTGTGGTTGACACTTTTTTGGCAGCAATAACCTGCACAACGGTCAGAAGGGATTTTGGACTATTCCTGTTTACAAAACTTTTTCAGTTCTGCAATACTCTTGGGATGTCTGGTGTGAATCACTCTCTTAAGGTTATGCCACAGCATCTCAATCAGTTTGTGGTCAGGACTCTGACTGGGTCACTCCAGAAGGTGTGCTTTCTTCCGTTGAATAAAGGGACTGAGCTGAAGGAAAATTTATGAATGAACTTTGAAATAGCACATAGCATTTTGAGTTCTTTCCAAACAACTCAGTTTTGGTTTCATCTGTCCACAGATCATTTTGCCAGTAGTGCTGTGGAACATCAAGTTAGGGATGGGCAAACTTGATCCCAGAGGACCGGTGTCCCTGCAGAGTTTTGCTCCAACACTAATCAAACACATCTGAACAGACTAATCAGTATCTTCAAGAACACTAGCAAGCTACAGGCAGGTGTGTTTGATTAGGATTGGAGCAAAACTATGCAGGACACCGGTCCTCCAGGACTGAATTTGCCCATCCCTGATCTAGGTGCTCTTTTGCTAACTTCAAACTTGCTCCAATGTTGTTGTTGTTTCTTTTTTTGCACATCAGTGGTTTCCTCCGTGGTGTTCTTCCATGAATTGCATTATTGTTTAATGTTTTACTTATTGTCGATTTGTCAACAAAAATGATACAATGTGCTAGAGATTTCTCCAAGTCTTTAGCTGAGACTCTAGGATTCTTCTTTTCCTCTCTTGGGTATTCTAAGCTGTGATATTGCAGTCACCTTTATAGGACAACAAACATCTAGCAAGAGTAGCAACAGTTCTGATCTTTCTCCATTTGTAGATAAACTGTCTTACAGTGGAAACTTGAACATCAAATCTTTTTAGAGATACTTTTGTAACCCTTTCTAGCTTCATGCAAGTGAACAAACTCCAAACCTAATCAAACACAGTTAGATTAAGGTTGCACCTAAACCCTGCAGGAATTGTCAGAAACAGGGTTAAACATCCCTTGCCTAGGGGTTGACATGTGGTTTCCACCCTGCACTGTGAATATTTAAATATTGTGTGCAATGAAAACAAACATGAAACATGAAAACATACAATGCTTGTGTGGTATTAGTTTAAACTGTGATTTTCCAATCCAAGTAATCCGTAAGGGTTCACATTTTTCTTGCAATTGTATATGTGTGTGTGTGTGTGTGTGTGTGTGTGTGTGCGTGTGTGCATGTGTGTGTGTGTGTGTGCGTGTGTCTGTGTGTGTATGTGTGTATGTACAACTGTATTTAGCCGTTAACTGTTATTACCAAACAGTGAAGTATTACCAAACACATGCATTGCAAATGATGTAACTGTTGATGTAGTAGTGGGATAGAAAAAGCTGCACAGATGACATAATATTTGTATTTGTTGTTTTTGAGTGTTTGACCCATAGACTGTAAAATATATGGACGGAGTATCCGTGACGTCACCCATAGGTTTCTGAACACTGCAAAAGAAGCTACAAGTAGGCGCAGCCAACCGTCGCCATTTTGTTCGCGCGTCATCGCACCCATGGCGGGATACCAAACAAGGGCAAAGAGGGGGAGAGTGAGCGGAGCTACAGACACCTGCTGGCACTTTGCTTAGACCTGGCAGACAGACTTTACTTTGGGAGAAACGCTTGATACTTTATTACCTGCGACTCGTTTGTGTTCTGACCACATGTGCTTGGCTGTACACTATATCAATAAAGTGTTTAGACTTTTAAAAACACTGCTGTAACACATTGAGCCACTAAGCATTGTTCTTATGACGTTTTTCAACAGGAGGAAAACGCAAAATACTTCCAAACACTTCAGATATAGTGTATGTTAGTAAATGCAAGACTATTGATGAAATCCAGCATAACACTGTATGATAACGCTTCATATGACTGTTCTAGAGCCTAGAGCTAATCAATCTGCCACATTCTGGAGTGCTTTACGGGTCTAAAGAAAAATATCAATGATAAATGATCTTAAATAAAACAAATACATTTATAGAGATAGTGTATAAGTATATAACATTACTCACATGGGAAACGGAGGCCACGTGAATGGTTTGTGAGCACAATTAAGTGCAAAGAGCATCCCATATCATCTGATAATTGTATAAAGAAATAAGTCCAAAAGGCAGCTGACTGTGTAAAGCCACACAAAACAAAACAAAAATATGATGAATATGCCGAGATCAGTGGCTAATCTGCCCGAATCAGCTGAGGTGAAGTGACGGCGACCAGCGAGACCTAGCTGTCACTCAAGTGGCCACGCCCTTAATTATGCAAACTTAATATAACCTAAAATAAAGGAAATGGATGAGTTTTAAAAAAATTCACCCCCCTCACAGTTGTCATGGAGGGTAATAATAACTATATGAACCAAAATCGTTCATTGTCCCAGGCTGTAAACAACTTTTTTCTGCTGTAAAGTTGGCCATTCTAACAGTGGGCTCAATTGAAATTTGCTCTATTATGGAGCCAGGACTAGCGGAATTTTGATGAATTGCAGTTTCAGTTACTTCCGTATTGGCTTCCCGAGGGAGAGCGGGAGGTTGCCGCTTGGTTTGACATTGTAATGGGGTATGTTTAAAGCCACAGTTTACTGTATACACAGTTCACTGACACAAAACCATGCTATAGGGATATTTCACGTGTTTGGTTTATTTATTGATTACCAGATTTTATAGATCAGTTGAATACATCAAAATACTTAGTTAAGGTTATGGTCTCATATTTACTGAAAAGGAAATGCTGCTGAGATTAGTGTTTAAACAATACAATGACCCAAAAATTGAGTAAGTGAGCAACAACAAATAGGTGAACGAGCAACAGCTTAGTTTCAGACAAAAATTAAAATAATGAAATGGCCAGCTCAATCCCCTGACCTCAACCCTCATTGAAAACTTGTGGCATGACATTAAAATGCTGTTTCTGAATAAAAACCTAATAACTCACATGAACTGTGGCAGTTGTTTTTCCTGTGCCAAAAAAACCCTGCCTCTATAGGTGTCAGAACCTAAAAACACTACAAATATAATCTATTTTAAAAAGCTACAAAAACCAATTCTACAAAAAATAAATAAATAAATAAATAAATAAATAAATAAATAAAATAAAAACTAAACCTAAAAACCTACTTTAATCTCATAATGTGAATATATCCTGATGTATATACTTACAGTACCTGTTTAACTTAAAGTGTCAGAAGAGAGCTGAATAAAACTTTGATCAGAAAAAAATGGAGGAAAAAAATCCATATACCTTGATTTATTTCTTCTTTTATCAGCCATGCATTTAAGGTATGTGTAGGTATCACTGATAATTGTGAAAATATTCATTTAGATTAATATCTGATTATTTACAGTATATGGTGATGTATGCATGTGAAAGAAGGTAGATGAACAGGATCTGAAGGCAGTGGACACTGTGTCTCATCTAGGTGGTTTCAGAGGTTGGATCTCAGACAGAATCTGTCTTGCATAAGGTGTTTAATGAAGACCTCCAGGTCTGAGCCCCTGTTCAAAATGTACTCTGTGATCAGACACAGTCTGAAAGAAATTAAGTGCTTTTCAATTAACCCAGTTATCATTTAATTACAAATCCATATACTGTAAGTCACTGAAAGCCACTAAAAATATATCTTAAAACGTGTACATAATGTATTATATATATATATATATATATATATATATATATATATATATATATATATATATATATATATATATATATATATATATATATACATATACATATATATATATATATATATATATATATATATATATATATATATATATATATATATATATATATATTTCCTTATAAAAGTGAAATGCTGTTAAAAATTTTGTAACAGTAGCCACTGACAGATTGATCTGTTTGATGTGGCCAAGGTTAAAGTGGGAACTCTCTGTTTTTGTTTATTTACAGGATGTGATGTCAAACCTCGATGTTATGAAACAAATGTCTGAAAAACCTGTTTGGCTCATGATTTGGTAAAGGTTAAAGTCCCCAAATGTTGTCACAGACAAAATTAATATTAATATTATATAAGGTGGAGACAAAATGTTTTGTGAACATAAGTAGACTGTCAGAATAATAAAAAAAAATAAATCGTAATTTCAAAATATTATGCGAAACAGAACTGGACACTGTATTAAAATAACATTTTGTATGATTTATAGAATAAAAAAAATTAAATTATCTTTTTAAATAGCTTTAGCATGATAATAAATACAGAAATAAATGTATATTTACTATTTTTGCCAAAAAGAATGACAAAATGCATGCTTGCTTAATTAAATAATCACAACAAAGAGCGCACAATAGCCTCCCCAAAACTGTACGGCACTGCTCCAAAATCCATTAGAAATGCTTGTTTGTTATCTATTTGTATTTGAGCCTACATTGGCAAATAAATAAAATTTATTTGACATATACTATACTTAGTAAAGTATATGTCACATATAGTATGTAGGGACTTAATGATGCAGACACCGATAACTGAGTCGACACCTGTGATCAGAATTACCTTGATCGAGAGCCATTTTGGTTTCTGACCAACATCAGAAGGTCAGGCCACATTTGTTGCAGTACAGAGCAGAAAGCGGATGCCTTGAGGCTATCGGCCTCATGACTGGTTTATCATCAGTTAAGTGTCATCAGACCTACTATGTTGATCAAGTTAACTCAAGACGAATGGGTAACCGATCACAAGAACACTTTTCTTAACAAAGAGCTTATGTTCAACCTTAGGAAATGGGGTTTTCAACCCCCATGCAACACAGAATTGACTGACTTTGGTCCAAAACAGAGAATCAAAATCCTCTCTGAATTTTATAAACTATCACCAAATGTTAAAGTTCATTAGATCATCCTTAAAACGATGATAGCGGACTTTTAATGATTGTCATTTTATTGCTTATGTATAACACCTGAATTCTGTCTACATTAACAATGTATTAATCATGTGTAACCATTATCCTTTGATTTATCACAAATATACCATTATGTGTACACTGTAAAAAATGTCTGTGATTTTACAATCTACAGTGAAAACCTGTTAAATGATTAACAGCTCATTTCAGTACAAAATACAGAAGATAAAGCTGCGGTCACACTGGGCTTTGTGTTTGCGAAATTCTGTCGCACGGCCCTGCGAAAAGGGGCGGGATTAAACAAGATGATTAGACATTAAAAAAAGTGAGCGATTGCTCCATGCTTTAAATTTCTGTCCACAGTCAAGTGATGCGATTCCGCAGGTCAGAGTTGCTCGTCCTGATTTTGCCAAGTGCTAGTTGTCCTGAGACCAACATAATTTATGATGACAACAACTCTATCAGCCAATCAAAACTTATTATGCCATCATTATGTGCGCTCTACAGAGTCTGCCAAAACGCAAATTCAAAAAAGAAGAAAATACACATACGCGCGCACACACACGCGCACAGGCACACGCACCTGCCATTTTCACCAGTGAAGAGGACAAGAGAAAAGGTAAGATCACCGGTTTTCTTCTATAAGTTTACAGAAGCAGTAACGATCGTAAAATAAATATGTGTTTATGGATTTACCCTTAGCTTTTAGCGAACGAGCAACATTTAACTTTAGTTTGCATTTAGTTAGCCTAATTAGCTGTCCCTAGTTACCTAATGTTAGATTGGCATGCTGCTCTACCGTTACTGCGATTTACTTTCTGGCTTCAATTACAACAAGCAAACAAATTTGTTTTTTTAATTTTAATCTAGCTATTAAACGTGATTAAATTTCGCCTCTTGCTAATTTTGTGACCGTATTTTTTCCTAATATTTCTGTGTTTAGCATGAATTATGTCAGTTTCATTTAATGACAAATGCCAGAAATGTGGACCAAAACAGCACTAGTTTAAACAAAGGACAGTGGGTTATTTGAGATGTTAACATAACGTACTGTGAATCACTGCAAAATTCAACTAGCGATTTAATCTGATCATTTATTCTGTTAAATATGTTAACCTCAGGTCATCATTGCTGATTTATTAATATCATTAGGTTAACCTCAGGTCATCATTGCTTATTTAAGAACTTCATTAATATGTTAACATCAGGTCATCATCACTGATTTATTGGTATCATTAATACGTTAACCTCAGGTCATCATCGCTGATTTATTAATATGTTAACCTCAGGTTATCATCACTGATTTATTAATATCATTAATATGTTAACCTCAGGTCATCATCGCTGATTTATTAATATCATTAATACGTTAACGACAGGTCATCATCGCTGATTTATTAATAATATTAATATGTTAACCTTAGGTCATCATCACTAATTTATAAATATCGTTAATACATTAACCTCAGGTCATCATCACTGATTTATTAATATGTTAACCTCAGGTCAACATCACTGATTTATTCAAATCCTTAATACGTTACATCAGGTCATCATCGCGGATTTATTAATAATATTAATATGTTACCCTCAGGTCATCATCGCTGATTTATTAATATCAATAATATGTTAACCTGAGGTCATCATCACTGATTTATTAATATCATTAATACGTTAACCTCAGGTCATCAAAGCTGATTTATTAATATCATTAATATGTTAACCTCAGGTCATCATCACTGATTTATTAATATCATTAATACGGTAACCTCAGGTCATAATCACCGATTTGTTAATATCATTAATATGTTAACCTCAGGTCATCATCACTGATTTATTAATATCATTAATACGTTAACCTCAGGTCATCATTGCTGATTTATCACTACATAACAATAATATTACCTCAGGCCATCGTCACTGATATAATAATATCATTAATGCGTTAACCTCAGGTCATCATCACTGATTTATTAATATCATTAATATGTTAACATGAGGTCATCATCGCTGATTTATTAATATCATTAATATGTTAACCTCAGGTCATCATAGCTGATTTATTAATATCATTAATACGTCAACCTCAGGACATAATCACCGATTTATTAATATCATTAATATGTTAACCTCAGGTCATCATCACTGATTTATTAATATCATTAATACGTTAACCTCAGGTCATCATTGCTGATTTATCACTACATAACATTAATATTTACCTCAGGCCATCGTCACTGATATAATAATATCATTAATATGTTAACCTCAGGTCATCATCACTGATTTATTAATATCATTAATATTTTAACCTGAGGTCATCATCACTGATTTATTAATATCAATAGGGTTAACATATTAACCTCAGGTCATCATTGCTGATTTATTAATATCATTAATATTTTAACCTCAGGTTATCATCGCTGATTTATTCATATCATTAAGGTTAATATGTTAATCTCAGGTCATCATCGCTGATTTATTAATAATATTAATATGTTAACCTTAGGTCATCATCACTAATTTATTAATATCATTAATACATTAACCTCAGGTCATCATCACTGATTTATTAATATGTTAACCTCAGGTAAACATCACTGATTTATTCAAATCCTTAATACGTTACATCAGGTCATCATCTCGGATTTATTAATAATATTAATATGTTACCCTCAGGTCATCATCGCTAATTTATTAATATCAATAATATGTTAACCTGAGGTCATCATCACTGAATTATTAATATCATTAATACGTTAACCTCAGGTCATCAAAGCTGATTTATTAATATCATTAATATGTTAACCTCAGGTCATCATCACTGATTTATTAATATCATTAATACGTTAACCTCAGGTCATAATCACCGATTTGTTAATATCATTAATATGTTAACCTCAGGTCATCATCACTGATTTATTAATATCATTAATACGTTAACCTCAGGTCATCATTGCTGATTTATCACTACATAACATTAATATTTACCTCAGGCCATCGTCACTGATATAATAATATCATTAATACGTTAACCTCAGGTCATCATCACTGATTTATTAATATCATTAATATGTTAACATGAGGTCATCATCGCTGATTTATTAATATCATTAATATGTTAACCTCAGGTCATCATAGCTTATTTATTAATATCATTAATACGTCAACCTCAGGTCATAATCACCGATTTATTAATATCATTAATATGTTAACCTCAGGTCATCATCACTGATTTATTAATATTATTAATACGTTAACCTCAGGTCGTCATTGCTGATTTATCACTACATAACATTAATATTTACCTCAGGCCATCGTCACTGATATAATAATATCATTAATACGTTAACCTCAGGTCATCATCACTGATTTATTAATATCATTAATATTTTAACCTGAGGTCATCATCACTGATTTATTAATATCAATAGGGTTAACATATTAACCTCAGGTCATCATTGCTGATTTATTAATATCATTAATATTTTAACCTCAGGTTATCATCGCTGATTTATTCATATCATTAAGGTTAATATGTTATTCTCAGGTCATCATCGCTGATTTATTAATATCATTAATATGTTAACCTCAGGTCATAATCACTTATTTATTAATATCATTAATATGTTAACCTCAGGTCATCATCACTGATTTATTAATATCATTAATATGTTAACCTCAGGTCATCATCACTGATTTATTAATATCATTAATACGTTAACCTCAGGTCATCATTGCTGATTTATCACTACATAACATTAATATTTACCTCAGGCCATCGTCACTGATATAATAATATCATTAATACGTTAACCTCAGGTCATCATCACTGATTTATTAATATCATTAATATTTTAACCTGAGGTCATCATCACTGATTTATTAATATCAATAGGGTTAACATATTAACCTCAGGTCATCATTGCTGATTTATTAATATCATTAATATTTTAACCTCAGGTTATCATCGCTGATTTATTCATATCATTAAGGTTAATATGTTAATCTCAGGTCATCATCGCTGATTTATTAATAATATTAATATGTTAACCTTAGGTCATCATCACTAATTTATTAATATCGTTAATACATTAACCTCAGGTCATCATCACTGATTTATTAATATGTTAACCTCAGGTCAACATCACTGATTTATTCAAATCCTTAATACGTTACATCAGGTCATCATCTCGGATTTATTAATAATATTAATATGTTACCCTAAGGTCATCATCGCTAATTCATTAATATCAATAATATGTTAACCTGAGGTCATCATCACTGATTTATTAATATCATTAATACGTTAACCTCAGGTCATCAAAGCTGATTTATTAATATCATTAATATGTTAACCTCAGGTCATCATCACTGATTTATTAATATCATTAATACGTTAACCTCAGGTCATAATCACCGATTTGTTAATATCATTAATATGTTAACCTCAGGTCATCATCACTGATTTATTAATATCATTAATACGTTAACCTCAGGTTATCATTGCTGATTTATCACTACATAACATTAATATTTACCTCAGGCCATCGTCACTGATATAATAATATCATTAATGCGTTAACATCAGGTCATCATCACTGATTTATTAATATCATTAATATGTTAACATGAGGTCATCATCGCTGATTTATTAATATCATTAATATGTTAACCTCAGGTCATCATAGCTGATTTATTAATATCATTATTACGTCAACCTCAGGTCATAATCACCGATTTATTAATATCATTAATATGTTAACCTCAGGTCATCATCACTGATTTATTAATATTATTAATACGTTAACCTCAGGTCATCATTGCTGATTTATCACTACATAACATTGATATTTACCTCAGGCCATCGTCACTGATATAATAATATCATTAATACGTTAACCTCAGGTCATCATCACTGATTTATTAATATCATTAATATTTTAACCTGAGGTCATCATCACTGATTTATTAATATCAATAGGGTTAACATATTAACCTCAGGTCATCATTGCTGATTTATTAATATCATTAATATTTTAACCTCAGGTTATCATCGCTGATTTATTCATATCATTAAGGTTAATATGTTAATCTCAGGTCATCATCGCTGATTTATTAATAATATTAATATGTTAACCTTAGGTCATCATCACTAATTTATTAATATCGTTAATACATTAACCTCAGGTCATCATCACTGATTTATTAATATGTTAACCTCAGGTCAACATCACTGATTTATTCAAATCCTTAATACGTTACATCAGGTCATCATCTCGGATTTATTAATAATATTAATATGTTACCCTAAGGTCATCATCGCTAATTCATTAATATCAATAATATGTTAACCTGAGGTCATCATCACTGATTTATTAATATCATTAATACGTTAACCTCAGGTCATCAAAGCTGATTTATTAATATCATTAATATGTTAACCTCAGGTCATCATCACTGATTTATTAATATCATTAATACGTTAACCTCAGGTCATAATCACCGATTTGTTAATATCATTAATATGTTAACCTCAGGTCATCATCACTGATTTATTAATATCATTAATACGTTAACCTCAGGTTATCATTGCTGATTTATCACTACATAACATTAATATTTACCTCAGGCCATCGTCACTGATATAATAATATCATTAATGCGTTAACATCAGGTCATCATCACTGATTTATTAATATCATTAATATGTTAACATGAGGTCATCATCGCTGATTTATTAATATCATTAATATGTTAACCTCAGGTCATCATAGCTGATTTATTAATATCATTAATACGTCAACCTCAGGTCATAATCACCGATTTATTAATATCATTAATATGTTAACCTCAGGTCATCATCACTGATTTATTAATATTATTAATACGTTAACCTCAGGTCATCATTGCTGATTTATCACTACATAACATTGATATTTACCTCAGGCCATCGTCACTGATATAATAATATCATTAATACGTTAACCTCAGGTCATCATCACTGATTTATTAATATCATTAATATTTTAACCTGAGGTCATCATCACTGATTTATTAATATCAATAGGGTTAACATATTAACCTCAGGTCATCATTGCTAATTTATTAATATCATTAATATTTTAACCTCAGGTTATCATCGCTGATTTATTCATATCATTAAGGTTAATATGTTAATCTCAGGTCATCATCGCTGATTTATTAATATCATTAATACGTTAACCTCAGGTCATAATCACTTATTTATTAATATCATTAATATGTTAACCTCAGGTCATCATCACTGATTTATTAATATCATTAATACGTTAACCTCAGGTCATAGTCACCGATTTATTAATATCGGTAATACGTTAACCTCAGGTCATCATCGCTTATTTATTAATATCATTAATTTGTTAACCTGAGGTCATCACTGATTTATTAATATCATTAAGGTTAATATGTTAACCTCAGGTCATCATCGCTGATTTATTAATATCATTAATATGTTAACCTCAGGTCATCATCACTGATTTATTAATGTCATTAATACGTTAACCTCAGGTCATCATTGCTGATTTATCACTACATAACATTAATATTTACCTCAGGCCATCGTCACTGATATAATAATATCATTAATACTTTAACCTCAGGCCATCATTGCTTAATATTTAACTACATAACATTAATATTTACCTCAGGTCATCATCGCTTATTTGTTAATATCATTAATATGTTAACCTGTGGTCATCATCACTGATTTATTAATATCATTAATACGTTAACCTCAGGTCATCATCGCTTATTTATTAAAATCATTAATACGTTAACCTCAGGCCATCATTGCTGATTGATAACTACATAACATTAATATTTACCTCAGGTCATCATCGCTTATTTATTAATATCATTAACTTAATACATTAACCTCAGGTCATCATCACTGATTTATTGATATCATTAATACTTTAACCTCAGGTCATCATACACTGTTACAGTAAGCATTTCACTGATTTGATATTATTGTGGATTTTTATTTCACATATTTGATGTTTTTGTCAATATGTTTGTGCCCTTGGCTTTTTAGATTTGACATCAGAGATGGAGTAATTTATAAGAGCAGCGGTCTACGAGGAGGAAGTAAAAAAAATTGATTGGAACAACAAAGCCTTATTTGGGGGAAGGTGGGTCATTGTAAGGTCCAGACGGCTGGTGGCGACGATGGTGACGCTCACCGATGTAGTTGATTAGACCCAGGCCATGCGCCTGGAGGTGCCTGTCCAACGCCGATTGTCTTTGACCTGCCGTCAGGTTTTCGGGGAAGGCGAGAAAAAGGTCCCAGGGGCACCAGTGCCACAGTTGGTTGAGTGAGAATTAGTGTGGCCGGTGTCGACGCTCACTGGTGTAGTTGATTAGACCCAGGCCCCAGCCCGCCAAGCCATGCCCGACGGGAGACCGCCTTTCTGGGACGTCCCGCTCCTGGAGGTACTTGTCTGATGCCGATTGTCTCTGACCTGCCATCGTGTTTTCGGAAAAGGTGAAAAATTGCTGATTTATCACTACATAACATTAATATTTACCTCAGGCCATCGTCACTGATATAATAATATCATTAATACGTTAACCTCAGGTCATCATCACTGATTTATTAATATCATTAATATTTTAACCTGAGGTCATCATCACTGATTTATTAATATCAATAGGGTTAACATATTAACCTCAGGTCATCATTGCTGATTTATTAATATCATTAATATTTTAACCTCAGGTTATCATCGCTGATTTATTCATATCATTAAGGTTAATATGTTAATCTCAGGTCATCATCGCTGATTTATTAATAATATTAATATGTTAACCTTAGGTCATCATCACTAATTTATTAATATCGTTAATACATTAACCTCAGGTCATCATCACTGATTTATTAATATGTTAACCTCAGGTCAACATCACTGATTTATTCAAATCCTTAATACGTTACATCAGGTCATCATCTCGGATTTATTAATAATATTAATATGTTACCCTCAGGTCATCATCGCTAATTCATTAATATCAATAATATGTTAACCTGAGATCATCATCACTGATTTATTAATATCATTAATACGTTAACCTCAGGTCATCAAAGCTGATTTATTAATATCATTAATATGTTAACCTCAGGTCATCATCACTGATTTATTAATATCATTAATACGTTAACCTCAGGTCATAATCACCGATTTGTTAATATCATTAATATGTTAACCTCAGGTCATCATCACTGATTTATTAATATCATTAATACGTTAACCTCAGGTTATCATTGCTGATTTATCACTACATAACATTAATATTTACCTCAGGCCATCGTCACTGATATAATAATATCATTAATGCGTTAACCTCAGGTCATCATCACTGATTTATTAATATCATTAATATGTTAACATGAGGTCATCATCGCTGATTTATTAATATCATTAATATGTTAACCTCAGGTCATCATAGCTGATTTATTAATATCATTAATACGTCAACCTCAGGTCATAATCACCGATTTATTAATATCATTAATATGTTAACCTCAGGTCATCATCACTGATTTATTAATATTATTAATACGTTAACCTCAGGTCATCATTGCTGATTTATCACTACATAACATTGATATTTACCTCAGGCCATCGTCACTGATATAATAATGTCATTAATACGTTAACCTCAGGTCATCATCACTGATTTATTAATATCATTAATATTTTAACCTGAGGTCATCATCACTGATTTATTAATATCAATAGGGTTAACATATTAACCTCAGGTCATCATTGCTGATTTATTAATATCATTAATATTTTAACCTCAGGTTATCATCGCTGATTTATTCATATCATTAAGGTTAATATGTTAATCTCAGGTCATCATCGCTGATTTATTAATATCATTAATACGTTAACCTCAGGTCATAATCACTTATTTATTAATATCATTAATATGTTAACCTCAGGTCATCATCACTGATTTATTAATATCATTAATACGTTAACCTCAGGTCATAATCACCGATTTATTAATATCGGTAATACGTTAACCTCAGGTCATCATCGCTTATTTATTAATATCATTAATTTGTTAACCTGAGGTCATCACTGATTTATTAATATCATTAAGGTTAATATGTTAACCTCAGGTCATCATCGCTGATTTATTAATATCATTAATATGTTAACCTCAGGTCATCATCACTGATTTATTAATGTCATTAATACGTTAACCTCAGGTCATCATTGCTGATTTATCACTACATAACATTAATATTTACCTCAGGCCATCGTCACTGATATAATAATATCATTAATACTTTAACCTCAGGCCATCATTGCTTAATATTTAACTACATAACATTAATATTTACCTCAGGTCATCATCGCTTATTTGTTAATATCATTAATATGTTAACCTGTGGTCATCATCACTGATTTATTAATATCATTAATACGTTAACCTCAGGTCATCATCGCTTATTTATTAAAATCATTAATACGTTAACCTCAGGCCATCATTGCTGATTGATAACTACATAACATTAATATTTACCTCAGGTCATCATCGCTGATTTATTGATATCATTAATACTTTAACCTCAGGTCATCATACACTGTTACAGTAAGCATTTCACTGATTTGATATTATTGTGGATTTTTATTTCACATATTTGATGTTTTTGTCAATATGTTTGTGCCCTTGGCTTTTTAGATTTGACATCAGAGATGGAGTAATTTATAAGAGCAGCGGTCTACGAGGAGGAAGTAAAAAAAATTGATTGAACAACAAAGCCTTATTTGGGGGAAGGTGGGTCATTGTAAGGTCCAGACGGCTGGTGGCGACGATGGTGACGCTCACCGATGTAGTTGATTAGACCCAGGCCATGCGCCTGGAGGTGCCTGTCCAACGCCGATTGTCTTTGACCTGCCGTCAGGTTTTCGGGGAAGGCGAGAAAAAGGTCCCAGGGGCACCAGTGCCACAGTTGGTTGAGTGAGAATTAGTGTGGCCGGTGTCGACGCTCACTGGTGTAGTTGATTAGACCCAGGCCCCAGCCCGCCAAGCCATGCCCGACGGGAGACCGCCTTTCTGGGACGTCCCGCTCCTGGAGGTACTTGTCTGATGCCGATTGTCTCTGACCTGCCATCGTGTTTTCGGAAAAGGTGAAAAAAAGTGGACTTTTGATGGCTTTGCGGTTCAATGAATCAGGGGGTCAGTGGCCAAGCTGTTTGCCCCAACTGGTGCGTCTGATTCCCGCATGCCTTCGGCCGCGCATCCTTGGGTCATGGGAAAGAAGCAGGGGGTCAGTGGCCAAGCCGTTTGCCCCAACTGGTGCGTCCGTTTCCCACATGCCTCTGGCCACGCGTCCTTGGGTCATGGGAAAGAAGCAGGGGGTCAGTGGCCAAGCAGTTTGACCAAACTGGTGCGTTCGTTTCCCGGATGCCTCTGGCTGCGCGTCCTTGGGTCATGGGAAAGAAACAGGGGGTCAGTGGCCAAGCCGTTTGCCCAAACTGGTGCGTCCGTTTCCCCGCTGCCACAGAAAATGCGTCCGAACCTCTGACACTGGAGGAAGGCAAACACAAAACCCCCATATTGACTGCCGCTAGAACTACATGCCGCTGGTGCACCCCAGCCACCTCACAAATTGAGCACTGTCCCGGGTGGTGGAACTGGGAAAGGCTGGTGCACCCGAGCTATCTTTGAACCACAGTACGACAAGGTAGTCACAGTACGACAAGGTGGTGGAGAGGGTGGTGCCCCACAGCCAGGGGGGTCACCAACGGCACGTCTGCCTAGCGAGTGCTATTGACTAAGTCAATGTTCCTGGCTTAAGTGTGGGGTGCCCGGGCACTGCTGGAGAACAGGTGTCAAACTAGAAGACCCTTTGGGCCTGGTGCTTGCCCCGGAGAAGGGCGTGGGTCTCCGGGGAGAGGTGGTGGCAGTGGTGGCCCTGGAGGTCAGGTCCTCCAGCCCCTCTAACGTGGGTGCTTGCCCCCCGGAGAAGAGCGTGGGTCCCCGGGGAGAGGGGGTGGCAGTGGTGGCCCTGGAGGTCAGGTCCTCCAGCCCCTCTAACGTGGGTGCTTGCCCCCCGGAGAAGCGCGTGGGTCCCCGGGGAGAGGGGGTGGCAGTGGTGGCCCTGGAGGTCAGGTCCTCCAGCCCCTCTAATGTGGGCGCTTGCCCCCCAGGGAAGGGCGTGGGTCCCCGGGGAGAGGGGGTGCCAATCGTGGCCCCCCAGGGAAGTATCAGCATTTGGGGTGATGGTAGGTCTTTCCAGCAAGGTTTTGAAGTCCATTTGGGTGATGATGGGTCTAAGGGCCATCAAGAAGATGGGTGGTCTCTGGAACGGAAAGTGGCGACGCGACGCTCACCGGTGGAGATAATTAGACCCAGGCCCGCCAAGCCATGCCCGACAGGAGACCGCCTTTCCAGGACGTCCCGCGACAGGAGGTGCGTGTCCGACACCGATTGTCTCTGACCTGCCATCAGGTTTTCGGGGAAGGTGAGAAAAAGTAGACTTAGGTTTTGACGGTTTCGCGCCTGGACCAGTACGCTGATCGATAGGAGCTTATTTGACGCCCCATGGGTTAGGCCCCCGACCTGCACCCCCCCCCAACATTGGTGGGTCGGCCTCTATGGGTGTGGTTGGTTCCTCCCTGCCTCGGGCGTGCTTTGAGGGAGACATGGGGGGGTGTCCCTCCGCACACAACCTCCCCCCCTTTCCCGCCTCTATCTGTGGGAGAAAAAACTCAAATGGCCCGTCTGGTTTTGACCTAGAGCATGTCCGCCGCTCTGCCTGCCAGCCCGCCCACCTGACCCCCTGTGCTTTGCCCCCCCCTGCTGATTCTCAGTCCGCGGCCCCCTCACCCTGGTTAAAGGGAAATAAAAAGTTACGCAAAAAGCCCCCACGGCTGGTGCAGTTCAAGGTGCCCAAAACACGGGCATGTTCAACTGGGCTCATGCCATCCCTTTGTGTGGGAAAAGAGAAATTAAAAAGCAGCGCAAAAAAGTCCCTGCTCCTGGCACATTAAAGCTGCCTAAAACGGTGCGTTGTTCCTGGGAGAAAAATCCACCAAAAGTCGTAACAACTACTTCTAAATATACGATATTGGACCAAAGTGATCTTGAAAGTATCTGTGTTCCCCTTTAAAAGGGAGTGGTCACCAGCTTCAATGCCGCGGAATGGGTCTCTCTCCCTACAGCCTTGAGCTTGCATGGTCATGGCTGAATGTGCACTCTGCTTCAACGTGTACTGCCGGCTCTCGCCGCACCTGTCCGCGGTCCACAAGGTGTCAAACGTAGACGAGAAAGAAGCTTTTGCTGCCGCTCGCCGCTGGCTGCGTGGACACGCGGAAGACAGTGTGCCTGGTGGCCGGCTGTCGAAGGATGCCGGCCTGCCTAGACAGACACCTGAAGCAGCACCCCGAGCTCTCCGTCTCAGCCAGGAAAGCGGCTATGCAGCGAGCGAAGTGTCGGAACGTGATTCGAGAGTTGCGGTGGTTGCAGTCCACTCAACCGATGGTACCCGTAGTGTCTCGGCTGGCGTCGTCCTCAGAAGAGGAACGGAAATCAGACGGCCTGGAAGCCGAGCGTCCATGCACCGACTCCCGCTGCAGGCTCGCTACGGAGCGCATGCAGGCCCAGCTCTCAGAGCTCCGCAAGCAGGTTGGACAAGGTGAGGTCCACCCAGCTCGAATTCAACCGCCGCTATCGAGAGTTGAGGAGGGAGGAAGAGCAGGCAGACAAGGTTGTCTCCTGCACCCCCAGCACTATCCCCCGACCCGGCTCCTGTGCGAGGGGTGGCCCGAGGTCTCTGGGCGGCCTCCGGCCTCTGGAAGCCTACGATCCAACAAAGTACCCGGACCACGCCCGCGCCCTGAGTTGAGTATGGTTATGCCACTTTTCTGTTGGGCTGCTGGGGGTATGTCATCAAGGCTGACTTTTGACTTTCGTCTCCGTTCTGCAGACCTGCTTTTGGAAGAGTTCAAGGGTTTCCAATTGGGAACTGAGCCCACCGGCCGTCTGCGGAACAACGTCGACTTCAAACTGGTGAGGGTCAAGGCCTTCCTAGGCTACATGGCGAAAGGCCACATGGACCCAGAAACCTTGTCCTTCCTCAACCAGCCGGCGCGCATCTGAGCTTGGTCTGCTTTGCTGGGCCAAACGAGCATGACCAAACCCACGAGGCAGCACTACCTGAAGAACCACGCGCAGTTCCTAGATTATCTCTCTGAAACCCCCTGTAGGAAAATCCGTTTTTTCCTCGGGTCCCTTCACTCTAGTTTTTGTATCACCAGTGAGTGTCTGCATCAAGACCGTCCAAGCTTGGAAAAGATGAGAAGAAAATCAGCTGAATGGTTCAGTATGATTTTATTCTGACACAAGGGAGGGAAGAGCAATCTTATATACACATTGAGGATCCTCCTGCAACTGAGCCCTAACACAAAAGAATATTATCATAGAAGGAGGGAAACAACAATACAAAGACAGCTTACAGCAACCAGAATACGTGAGAATGTGTGCATGTAGGTATGCGCGCATCTGTGAGCGAGACAGAAAGTGGCGATTTTGCGCACCCCAGATGGGACGGAATGTTCCGGCCACACCGAGATAAGATGAACAGAATATGCATAGCCACACACATTTCTGCAGTGAAAAGACACAGTAGAGAGAACAGAAAAACAGGCTGTAAAAACAGTAGAGTACACACACATAATAATCAAATCCTTCAATCCCCTCTTACGCATAGGAAGTAGCTCATACCCACGACCAGTCATACTCTCAATGGTAGCATAAACACGATTCATTATACATTGTACAAAACATGGGCCGCAACAGCAAATCAGTAATACAACAACAATAATAGGAATCATCATCGATATAAAAGGCGTCTTCCAGCCAAAAAGATTGTGGAAAATATTCCATCCACCGTTATGATCGGGGCGATAGTCCGCTGTCATAACATTTTTCAATTTAGTCAGGGTACCTAAGGCATCTCTCATAGCATCACTATTGATGTCATCTGATATACAAGTGCAACATGTCGTGTTTAGCAATACGCACACACCTCCACCAGAGGCAGTCAAAAGGTCGAGTGCCATCCTATTTTGCATTACCATAGTCCTAATGTTAGAGATCTCTTTATTTTGGGCCTTATCTATAATTTGAGATGCATTAATGAATAATCCCAACCTGTAATCCAATGTTTCAAGCCTTAGCATAACCTTTCCCACACCTATCTGAGGAAACAAGGACAATGCGACCTTGTTACTCGTGGACCATGGTTTGAACTCATCAGGAACGTCCTCACCCCATATGGGGTCATGGGGCACAAAAGTGGGCACACTTCATCGTCTTCTCCTTGATTCAGTGCCTGGTACAGTGGCCATGATGAACATGTGATCAGTAACATGTATTGGGGCACATTGACCAATGCAGTTTGCGGGTAGTGACATGTAGGCTGTTCGTCCACATAACCACCATCCACCTTGGACAACATAGGTGCCATTAGAGGGGCCTGACATACTTATGGGCGCTCCCTCGCCACTGCGCCATATCTGCTCACAGTTGAGAGTGCTGCCCACATATATAGTGCCATTGGTCTAATTATAACATATAGGATGCTTCAAAGTGTGGTTAAAGAAAACCTTGTGTCCAATTGGTCTTCTTTGTGAGGTATGATTAAATTTTACCCAAACCATTGAATCACAGGTTCCTTTTTTGAGGCCTATCCTATCAATGTCAGAATCATTTATTTGAATTTGGGGGTCCTGATAACCACATCCAGCAAAGCTTGCATAACACTTAGCCTGAGTTTTATTCATTGGTTTACCATATAGGGTGTTCTGTTTGGCTGAATGAGGCATCACTGAACAAACATAACAATTCGACACATTGTATGATTTTACCAAAACCTTCACATATTTATACCACAGGTTCACTCCAATAGGATCCTCTCCTGGCTCTTCCTCCCAATCGAAATATCTATGCTCACTCCATCGCCTGTGCTGATGACGTAAGGCAGGCAGTGAAATAAATACCACCAAGCATAGGATGATAAATCCAGTCACAACAACAGACACACTTCTTCAGCTCATGGTGTGAACTGACAGTTTCTATTTGATAAACAGCGCTGCGTGTTCAGCTCCTCTGCTATCAGATAGCAACCATACAGTTTATCCTCCAGGCGTTGTTAGAATTAGATAGCTGACCAGCACTTCAATCATATGGGTGTGGGGCGCCCCTCTGGAAAGAAAAGATATCTCAAGACAGATTATGACTGTATATACATGTATGCAAACAAACTTTAAACAGTAGATGGAGCCTCCTTCAGTCTGGTTGCATGGATCCACTGTGGGAAAGAGGGAGTTAAGACAGCAGTTCGAGTGACTGCAACAACTTCAGCAGGTGCACTATATTTAGTATCAGAAAGACCCTCACCCATCTTAGCAAATTGTTTAATTAATACTCCCCAACCTTGAAGGGGTGTGTTTTATCCCCTGGCATTAGTGCTGCACAGGAATGTAATTTAGCCCAGTATTGGTTCAAAACCCCAATCAGTTATTGCATATACTCGCTAATATGAACATCACATGAGCCATCACCCAGTGCATGCCCTCCCTTTCTCCAGGGGGCTGGAAAGGGTCTACCCATTACTGTTTCATAGGGTGACAGCCCCTGGAGTCCCTTGTGAGGGGACATTCTCATGTCCGCCAGTACCACTGGGATTAATGCAGGCCAATCAGAGCGTCCCATGCTCTGCATGGCTTTTCTCAGTTTGTCTTTGATTGTTCTGTTAGTTCTCTCTACTACACCTGATGACTGTGGGTGGTATGGTATGTGCAAGTGCCATGTAATGCCTAATTCTTTAGCAAGGCCTTGAATCACCTTTGCTGTGAAAGCAGTGCCTTTGTCAGAGTCAATGCCACATGGTATACCATATCTGGGAATAATGTCTTTTGTTAGATATAAAATCACAGTTTTTGCATCTTCCTTCGCACAGGGGAACGCTTCAACCTATTTTGAAAACCTATCTACAAACACCAAAAGATATTTATATGGTCCCCTCTTAGGAAGGTGAGTAAAATCTACCTGCCATTGCTGGAATGGGCCTTCTGGCATTTGCAGCTGTTGGTGTTTAGCCCATGGTTTAGTCACATGATTTTGAGCACAAACTAAACATCTGTCTAATGTGCTATTAACATGATGTGATAAGTTAAGTATACACAGAAAAGACATCATTGTGTCCAGTACCCCTCTTCGGCCGCGATGTGTAACTCCGTGAAACTCGCGGACGAGAAAAGGTGCACAAGCAGAAGGAATGCACACACGACCATTGGCATCCAGCAAAATTCCTGAGGAATCAGGACGAGCATCGAGCTCTTCCCAATAAGTTTTGTCTGCCACAATGTCAATAGGTGGGAGCATAGCACTAGTCAGCACAGATGAGGAGGTGGAAACCTGAGAGATATTCAGCCAACTTGGCATCCTCCCAAATTGAGCAGCTGCTTTGGCTGCTGTGTCAGCCATAATATTTCCCTTGGCCTCAGTGTTTTCAAATGTAGAATGGGCTTTTGTTTTAATAATGGCTAGTGATCTAGGCAAACGGCAGGCCTGTATGAGATCCATGACTGGCCACAAACCCACGGGTAGCCCAAATTTATCCAAAATCATGGGCAACGTACAAATATCTACTGTCAGTGTAAATGTTAACATCCTGATCAGCAGCAATGTGACAAGCTCTGGTCAAGGCAATGAGCTCAGCTGCTTGAGCTGAGGAAAAAGGCACAGCTGCAGCTTCAGTCACTTTGTCTGGCAGTTCACAGACAGCATAACCTGTGAGGTATACACCATCCTGTGGTTTTGAGCACAATCCATCAACATAGAGGTTTCTAACCCCAGGAATAGGTGTGCGGGGGTACACCGTGCTGTTGTGGCAGCTGCTGATAATAATTGGGCTGCTGATAATGATTGGGCTGCTGGCAACCACCCTGGGCAACGTTGGCCCATTGCTGACTTTCTTGCTGCTCTCTCTGTCTCTTTCTACAATCTTACACCCACAATAACTTTTCCACAATAATTACAATTCTTTACAGTTTTGGCTTAGGCCAGTCCCCTTTATTGGGCTGCCCTCCTCTAGTGTTACCACTCTTCTTTTGTCCTTGTACAAACACACATGCAGTATTCTTTCGGCCACCTGGAAACATGCCATCACCCTCTAATGTTCTAATCTTTTCGCCAGCAGCCTTGATAGTCAGGCTGTTTCTGTCACAGAGATGAGTTTTAAGAACATCTCTGCAGCCAGGCAGACAATTATTCAGAAATGTGGACAGGAAAATTGGATTAGCCACTCCCTCATTCAAATCCAATCCTCCCACGGTGACCCACACCTCAGCAAAACGTCTAAAGAAAGTGGGGACCGTCTCACCCTTTTCCTGCTTACAGGAGGTGACATGAGACAGATCACGGTTGGTTCTCCATCTAATATTTAGTTAATTGTGTGCGAAAGTCAGCGAGTAGTCTGTCCTGCTCATCCCTCCAGGGCAGTGAAGCGCGCTACTTTTGTTTCTTTTTCATGACTGACTTTATCATTCTCATGGTTTAATGCTGGAATTTTGGCAGATATCTCAGCGTCATCATAATCTTTTCCCATCTTAGCTTGCAATACAAATCTGTAATCTGCCCCTATCAACTGGCAATGGCGCGAACTCCTGATTAACATATCGACAAAAGCCATGGGGTTGTCAACACCAGGAAGCAGAGAAATCAAATCTTTCAGCGCGCTTGGTGAGGGAGGTACAATGTCAATGCCTTTGGCTTTGGCCACCCAAACACCAGGTACATTCTTTGGTGGGTTGATTACGGACCCTTCGTCTGGACCTGCGTCCTTGGGTCTACTACAATTATAGTCTTCACACACATGGTCCCTCTGCCATTGTTTTAATGAGGGATAACTCCCGGCGACTGGAGCGACTGGGCTTACTGGCGGTGAGGGTGTACATATCTGCTTTTCAGCTGATGCCTTGCTGGGGCCCAGATCAGCAGGGGCAGGAGGGGTCGCATAGGGGGGTGGAAGGCAGTTAAAGCTGCGTTTCACACCCTCTCTCTCTGTCTTTACCTGTCGGGGGCTTTGGAACTGTTTTTAACACGGCTTTAGGAACATAGATATTCTTTTTATCATTCCAAATTGAACTCATCTTATACCATGTGCCATAGGCCTCCGTCATATATTTCATATCCTGAAACTGAACAAACCATTAATGAATAAGTAAATAAATTTGTTTTATAGACAACATTTATAGACGACATACCAGATAGTGGGCCTGTTTCAGTAAGGAGGTTCAACCAACTCAAAGTTTAAACTTGAACTCTGAGTTGACTTACCGAGAGATTAAAAACTCAAAGAGTTTTGGCTTTCAGTACAGCTGATCTGAGTTAGCACAATCAACTTTGTGTAGACCGACTCAAAGTCAAGCGCGCACACTGCAACTATAAAAAGGCATTATCAATGGAGCGCAGATATTACGAGTGACCATGGCAACATCTGAAAAAAAGAGATTTCTGTCTCCAGCTGAACTTGATGTGCTCATGCAAAGTTATAACAAATATGAGCATATATTTAAAAAAAAGCAACACTACTGTATCAGTGAAACAGAGACAGTTAGCAATGGGAAAACATAACTGCTCAAGTTAATGCTTAAGTTAACATTTAAAGTATTTAAATATTTAAGTATAATAAAAATGTAATCTAATGTGTGACATTTTTTTACTTTTTTATGTGAAAAAGTGGGGAATTTCCTGTAATGTAAGTTATTTCAGATGTAATTGCATTCAATTACAAAAAATAGGCTTCTGCATAGATTCTGTAACAAATTTGACAAAACAAGAATGCATATAACCTTAGCTTAATGTTCAGTAGAAATGTTTAATTTAAAGTTCCCACTTTTACGTTCATCAGTTAAAGATAACATTTCAAAAGTTATGTGCATCTTGGCGTTTCCATCAACCGATTATAATTTTTTTTATGTGCATCTCGAAAATGCGCATAATAATAGGTGGGTGGAAACGTAAGGCTAAGGTGAGAAATACGGAGTCGTTTTTAAAAAAAGGGGAGGAGACCGACAGAAACTCCGAGTTTAGAGAATAAACCTGCTCATGACCAGGTTAGGTTCACAGAGTAAGTTACCATGGTAACTGACTCTGAGTTAAAGTTACTGTACCTCTCTTTCAGAAACAGGCTTGACTTACCCTGCTTTCACCAGTTTGACAAACCTGCCATTTTGAAACGGAAAACCCAGAGTTTCTCTCATTTCAGGATTAACATACTCTGAGTTTTAACTTAACCTTCTTTCTGAAACGAGACCAATATGAGAAGATTTAATAAATAATAATAAATCCATTATTGAGGAAATAAACTTAAGTGAAAAGG
Organism: Danio aesculapii; assembly: GCF_903798145.1. Taxonomy (NCBI): domain Eukaryota; kingdom Metazoa; phylum Chordata; class Actinopteri; order Cypriniformes; family Danionidae; genus Danio; species Danio aesculapii. Next base: position 13,226,764 of record NC_079443.1, on the reverse strand, counting down.
TTGCAAACATAAACTTTCCTTGATAAACAATAGCTTTTTCCTATTCTTAATAACTTAAAGAATCATTTTCTAACTCAGAAAGCTGTTCTGTATTGAAAGAGAAACATTTGAACAAATGCCCAATACTGTAATAGTCTTAAATTACAATGTGCAATGTTAATATTTTCAGTTGTAAATTTTCCAGAGAAGTCTCCCATTCATTCTAAAGTAAACAAACTAAAAATACACTGCGTACTGTAAAGACGGAGGTGAAGTGACATTGTGAAAAGGATGTATTTTAGGCAGTTCTCTAAAATGGAAAAGAAAATGGCAAATCAAAGTTTGATTCAGGGCCCAGGTTTTGGACATTCCTCCTCATTTGTTAAATGGTCCTCCTGAAAAACAAACAAACAAACATTCATGTTACTTGTGTAACGTGTATAGTTGCAATCATCAGTTGCCTGTTATAAAAAAAATAATAAATCACAAAAGATGTTAGATTTTTATTCCCTAGTTGGTTCATTGGCTTCTTAATAAAAGGACTAGAAAACAGGCTGAATAGTTTGTACTATGTTAATATTACAATAAAACATCAAGTTTAATAAAACGCTACAACATCTCCAAAAACTGCTACATTTCCATGCCAAAAGAGGGTTTGTGTTGGGCATTTTTACACTGTAACTGTAACTGTTTGTGTTGGTCTTACACAAAACAAAAATCTAGATGCTCACTCCTTAAAATGTTTTTAAATTTTCAGCTTTAAACAGACTTTTAGAATTCATTATTTTTCAAGAAGCCACACAGAACTAAATATTTAATGCTTGTTTTTAGGCGAAAAAACTAATATACAGCATCACATCTTTAACTATCATTATGGTTGAAATGGTTTTATGGTTACATAAATAATGGTGCAGCCACCAATATATTATACAACTAGATACCAGAGAGAGAGAGTGGGCTTACACAGACACACTTACAGTGTTGCTGGTATGTTCTCTTCAGGGATCCCAGAAAGAAGTTTCTTTTGAAACATACTTGGCCAGTTTCATTCCAAACTTCTGGGCAAGGTCCTTTGCCTCTCCCTCTGTCAAACAGCTGAATATGGTCACCTTAGTTGCTTCAACAGACTGGGTGGAACATCTTTTTTGCCACCTATGTATAAACAAGTACAGTGTCACAACTGAAAAGTACACGAGCAGGGCTATTTAAATAACAAGCATGTATTCTGTTAATAGCCATGTGAGCCTTAATGTACTATATATGATTTGCTTTCACTAATAATCTCGAATGACGCACCCTGCACTTAAAAACAAGGAAGGTATTTATTCTTATTATTATTTTTATAATTAAATGGCAGGCTTTAAACTATTTTAATTTGCCACTACTTTACTACTTTTGTATGGAAATTTATGTCATACAACCCCTTAAATCAGCGATGATCTGAGGTCAACATTATAATGTGTATCAATAAATGAGGAGACTTGGTCAACATATTAATATATCAATACACTTGTCGATGACCTGAAGTAAATAAGCATTAACAATTTGCATTAATAAATCAGCAATGATGACCTCAAATAAATATTGATGGTACACTGTAAAAAAAAAAATCTGTAAAATTTACGGAAAAATACTGGCAGCTATGGTTGCCAGAACTTTTTTGTAAAAAATACAGAATTTTTCTGTAAAATAGTTTTTACAGAAAAATGTATTTTTAACAAGGGAAAATTGTATTCATTAACTGATGCAATGATCATTTACAAACCTTTGAGTTAGTTATTTATATTTGCAGAAAGCAACTACGTTTTAAATGGCATTTACTGGCATTAAAATCAACATTTTAAATGTCTAAGTAATATATCTGAGCATATTGAGAACCATCCTACATCAGTTCACTACAAAAACTTTTTAAATAAAGTCATTAAATGCATTATTGTGTTCATGTGTGACTAATTAACAAACAGACTTTCACTGCATTAGTAACTACACAGTTACCTTTAAACAAAAGAAGACGCAGCATAACATCAGATTCACTGCGTTCATCTTGGACTTGCACACAGATGCTAATACCCTCCACAATGGTGACACAAAAATGTTTTACAGTATTTTGCTGTTGTTTTTCCTGATTTTACAAAAAATACTGGCAGCTGTGGTTGCCAGTAAACTACTGATTTTAACATTTTGCATTCGTAAATTCAATCTACAGAATTTTTCTGTTAAAAATACATTCCACAGTCTGTATTTTTCATCAAACAAATTTAAACCCTCAAATCCCAGAGCAAAATCCTCACTAGTGTCCTCACTACAGAGGGTTGAACACTCAGACAGGGATGAAGTTAATGAGATAATTAAGTGTCTAATTAAAGGAGGATTAATACTTATTGATGAACAAGTGTTAACTAGCAGAATCACTAAAAGGAAAGAACAACAAGACCAAATAACACAAATTACAGCCAAAATCAAAGACGAAATCAACTGAAAATAAAACTAAATCAAATAATAATTAATTAAAAAAAAAATAATTACACAATAAAACTTTTATTTCTCAAGATCTCAGTAGAGATCATTAAACAACTCTACAAACATCAGGAGCTTCACTTATTACTGACCTTTAACTTTATTTCTGTCACATGAACAAAAGCTCTTAATGAAATTGTTGTTCATTTGATGTCACCATGACGGAGGACAGAGCCTGCTTTAGTCGGGATCTTCAACTTCTTGATTTTAAACTCTTAAAACTTTGAATGCATTAAATAGCCCATATTATGGGTTTATGAAAATGCCCTTCCATGTAACGTGTCACACAGCTCGAAGTGAAATATCCAGCTAAGGCTTAAATCTGTAAGTGTACAGTGTTTAACACTCTTGATTCATCTATAAAAGAGTCGTATTGATAACGAGTCATTAGGTGTTTCGTGACGCAGCTACGAAACACAAGTAGTTGGGCGCACAAACCCGGGAGATTTGAAACCTGCGGCCCCGCCCACTAACAGAAAAAAAAGTCACACACACACACACACACACACACAGACAGACACCGGTCGAATGAAGTCACGCTGTGCAGATGGATATTATGGACAGTCTAATCAAAGATGAAACATCAGCAATATAGCCCAGCCTTGAGCAGTTCTGAGTGCTTCTGAAAACTATATGCTTTCAAAGAAGACTTCTTCAGTTTGTTAAAGGAAGGATCAGTAAAGACTGTCAGAACATGGATCAGTGGATAATGAATCAGTTTCTACCCCCATTTCACCAGTGTAAGTACGTGCGATTAAAATTATTGCCTCGTTTACTCTAGCTTGCAAATTGTAATTCATTCAAATCAAAAATGTATTTAGTTGTGTTTTGTTACTTGTAACCGCGTGTGCTGTATCAGGTTAACTCTTTATATTCTCATATCGCGTGTAAAGCCACGTTGAAAACGCGACGCGTGCCGCTTTGATTACGGATCGTCAGCTGTTTACACGCATGCAACGGTCAAGTTTCAAAATATTTCAGCTCAGGTTCGAGGTGAGGTGTCTAAATTGCACCCAGCAAGCTGAACTAGCGCTCTAGGCGTGTTTGTTGTGTCCTCGGGTAGGAGTAATGTGTCTGTGTGTGTGTGTGTGTGTGTGTGTGTGTGTGTGTGTGTGTGTCTCCTCGTGTGTGTAACGTACGGGTATTCGTGGATATAACTGAGCGCCGCGCCCTCTCAATTCAGCCGCTCCTCTATGGACGCGCCGGCCCTGTGTGTGTGTGTGTCTGTGTCTCCTCGTGTGTGTAACGCACTATGGCGCTCTCAATTCAGCCGCTCCTCTATGGACGCGCCGGCCCTGTGTGTGTGTGTGTGTGTGTGTGTGTGTGTGTCTCTCTCCTCGTGTGTGTAACGCACGGGTATTCGTGGATATAACTGAGCGCCGCGCCCTCTCTATTCAGCCGGTCCTCTATGGACGCGCAGGCCCTGTGTGTGTGTGTGTGTGTGTGTGTGTGTGAAAAGAGCTAGAAGACTGTGACAGCCTAGATCTCCTCGCCAGTTCTTGGACTTTTTGCTCAATAAAATAGTTAGTCGTCAGTATTTTCTAGTCCATCGTCTGTGTTTACATTCACCCACTGGCAGCCAAAATCCACTAAGCGTGTATGCACTGTGACTACTTTTATATTGTAGATTAGCAGCTGGGCATTTCACTCTGTCTCAAGCTGCGGTCACACTTGACTTTTCCTCCCATAGACTTTCATTCATACGCACGCGAATGCGTCAGACCGGAAACGCGGGGTCATGCGTTAAGTTCCACAGGTTGCTGTGGTGCAAAGTTCAAGCTTGGTGAACTCTAACCTGGTAAATCGCATCACTTGACTGCACGAGACCAATCGAGGATCAAAACAGGACCTCTCTGGGCAAAAATGTAAAACATGGGGCAATCGCTCGCTTTTTTAAATGTCTAATAAGCTTCACGCTGAAGCCTTGTCTGTGTCGACCAATCGCAGCAGGCTGTCATCGGTCCAATCAGCGCAGATTAGCTTCGCGCTGAGGAGGGGTTTGGGAACAAATGAATCGCTGAACGATTCATATGGGAGTCGCTGGGATAATTAGGTAAAAATAAATGCAGATTATAAGACCATCAAAGTGTTTTTTGACCTTGCATGCATATTAGACTGTTGTTGGAGACCCTTACAACCTAAATATGACCCTATTTCATGTATAATATGGGCTCTTTAATTAATTGTGTTTATCACTCTAATTGTATAGCATGGAAAGTCAAAACAAACATAAAATTAAGAGTGATGAGATTAACTATCAAATCAAAGCCATTCTTGTTGAATATCATCTTAAGTGAAAAATAAAATACAATACTTGAAAAACCACTGGAACTACAGCAATTTATGATAATTTAACAGGTCTAAGTACAACAGCCATTATAAGAACTTTTGAACTATGTCAAAACTTGAAAACACACAGATGTCAACAATTAGTCTTTGAATCTCAATAAGGGTGACAAACAAAACATAAAAATCAAATAAAAAACAACCCAGAACAATACAAAACAATCTACTGAAATATTACACCCCAAAAACAAAATAAATTAAAGGCAAAGAAAGAGATGTTAAGAGCATAAAGCGGCATAATTTATTCATGATGCAATGCATGCTGGGAGTTTTTTTTGTACTATGCTTGCACCCAGCATGCATTGCAGCATGAACGAATTAAGCTGCTTTTTTTTTTTTTTTTGCAACCATGGTTGAGGTTCATATCCTGATTCTTGAAGTCTGTGTGTCTGAATGAGTAGCTCAAACTCTCTAGGTTTTCTGAATAAAACTTCGATTAATTCCATCATAATTGTTTGATGACCTTTCTAGAGGCTGTATTATTGTGCCAGATAACATCACATAAATTAAATGTAATTTAAATTACAATATATATATCCAAAACATAAAATATATTACAAATTTTTTGTGACTTATTAAAATACTTTCTATAATAAGTACATAAAAGTTTTCAGCACTTCTCTTGCTGTTTCTGATGAGCTTCAAATATACAGTTATAACACCCAACGTAACATTTAATTGATGGCGAGAATGTTTAAGAGCTCAACTAATGCAGCCTCTGATCTCCATGATGGTGAGGTCAAATCAAGCATTTTCAATAAAAATATAAACCTCTGTTAATTATCAAATATTCTTGCAGATATGAAAGAATTGAATCAAACTGTAATCAGTGAAGCTGCTAATGCTGTTATTTAATGGAGTTGTTTAATTCTCTGTTTTAATTCAGTTGGTTTGGTATGAGGCTGTGTCTGTAGTTTTATTTTTTGTTCTTTCCTTCAATGATTGTGCTTGTTAACAGCAGGTGTTCATCAATTCACTTATTTGTGGTCATTCACTCTGTCTAGTGGACTAAACTAATTGACTAATTTAGGGACTAGTGAATGACGGTGTATGGTGAGATTTCAGACACTCTGATTAGTTTCTCTAAAACAAAGGTTAGATCTGTTACAGTTATTTTCCGTATTTTGTACTGAAATGAGCTGTTAATCATTTAACAGGTTTTCACTGTAGATTGTACAGACTTATACTGTTAAAATCACAGACATTTTTTACAGTGTAGGTATAAATGAATCAGCGATGATAACCTGAGGTCAACATATTAATGATATTAATAAATCAGCGATGATGACCTGAGGTCAACATATTTATGATATTAATAAATCAGCTATAATGACCTAAAGGTCAACATAATAATAATATTATTAAATTAGCGATGATGACCAGAGGTTAACGTATTAATGATATTAAGAAATCAGTAATGATGACCTGAGGTTAACGTATTAATGATATCAATAAATCGGTGATGATGACCTGAGGTTAACGTATTAATGATATTAATAAATTAGCTATGATGACCTGAGGTTATGATAGTAATGATAGTAATAAATCAGCGATAATGACCTTAGGTTAACGTATTAATGATATTAATAAATAAGCGATGATGACCTGAGGTTAATGTTATGTACACTGTAAAAAATGTCTGTGATTTTAACAGTAAAAGCCTGTACAATCTACAGTGAAAACCTGTTAAATGATTAACAGCTCATTTCAGTACAAAATACGGAAAATAACTGTAACAGATCTAACCTTTGTTTTCCAGAAACTAATCAGAGTGTCTGAAATCTCACCATACACCCTCATTCACTAGTCCCTAAATTAGTCAATTAGTTTAGTCCACTAGACAGAGTGAATGAAGCTGCGGTCACACTTGACTTTTCCTCCTATAGACTTCCATTCATACGGACGCGAATGCGTCAGACCGGAAACGAAGGGTCATGCGTTAAGTTTCGCAGTTTGCTACGGTGCAAAGTTCAAGCTTGGTGAACTCTGACCAGCGAAATCACATACTTGTTACAGAATTGATTTTAATAAGTCTCAAAAAAAAGTTGCAAATCATTATATTTAATTTATGCTATATTATCCGGAACAGTAGTACAGCTTCCTGAAGGGTCAGCAAGTAATTATGATGGAAGTAATTATTTGAGTTTTATTCTGAAAACCTAGAGAGCTTAAGCAGTGCTTTAATTTAATTTAATTATTATTTTTTTTCTTTTTAGACACACAGACATCAAGAATCAGGATATGAACCTCAACCATGGTTGCTAAAAAAAAAAAGCTGCTTCATTCATTTATCTGCAATGCATGCTGGGTGCCAGCATGCATTGCAGCATGAATAAATTATGCAGCTTTATGCTTTTAACATTTCTTTCTTTGCCTTTAAATTATTTTCTTTTTGGGGTGTATTTCAGTAGATTGTTTTGTATTGTTCTGGGATGTTTTTTTTATTTGATTATTTTTTGTTTGTCACCATTATTGAGATTCAAAGACTAATTGTTGACATCTGTGTTTTCGCATTCCACTGTAGTTCATACAGTCTCATAATGACTGGTGTATTTAGACCTGTAAAATTATCATTGATTGCAGAAGTTACAGAGGTTTTATTTATGTATTGTATTCAATTCTCACACTCAAGATATTATTCAGTAAGTATGCAAAAGTGGCTTGACATGATAGTTCATCTTATCACTTTAAATTTTGTGTTTGTTTTGATTGTTCATGCTATACAATTAGCGTGAATAACACAACTATATTATTGCAATCAAAGTAAAATCAAATATGAACCAAGAAGTTGAAGAGTCCGACTAAAGCAGGTTCTGTTCTCCGTCATGGTGACTTCAAATGAACAACAATTTTATTGAGAGCTTTTGTTCATGTGACAAAAATAAAGTCAAAGGTCAGTAATAAGTGAAGCTCCTGATGTTTGTGGAGTTGTTTAATGATCTCTGCTGAGATCTTGAGAAATAAAAGTTTTATTGTGTAATTATTTTTATTTTTATTAATTATTATTTTTATTTAGAGTTTTATTCTCAGTTGATTTCATCTTTGATTTTGGCTGTAATTTGTGTTATTTGGTATTGTTGTTCATTCCTTCAGTGATTCTGCTTGTTAACACTTGTTCATCAATAATTATTACTCCTCCTTTAATTAGACACTTAATTATCTCATTAACTTCATCACTGTCTGAGTGTTCATCCCTCTGTGGTGAGGACACTAGTGAGGATTTTGCTCTGCGATTTAAGGGGTTAAATGTGTTGGATGAAAAATACAGACTGTGGAATGTATTTTTAACAGAAATATTCTGTAGATTGAATTTAAGACTGAAAAATGTTAAAAACAGTGGATTACTGGAAACCACAGCTGCCAGTATTTTTTTTGTAAAATCAAGAAAAACAGCAAAATACTGTAAACCATGTTTGTGTCACCATTGCGGAGGATAGTAGTGTCTTTGTGAAAGTCCAAGATTAACTAAAAATGTTTGATGCAATGCTTCAATTTCTTTGGTTAAATTTAACTGTGTTGCTATTAGTACAGTGGTAATCTGTTAACTAGTCACACATGAATACAATAATGAATTCAATGACTTTGTTATTTAAATTTTTTTTGTAGTGAACTGATGTACAATGGTTCTCAATATCAATGTGCTCATATATATTACTTAGACATTTAAAATGTTGATTTTAATTTCAGTAATTGCCAATTAAAATGTAGTTACCTTCTGCAAATATAAATAATTAACTCAGGTTTGTAAATGATCATTGCATCAGTTAATGAAAACAATTTACTCTTGTTAAAAATACAAAATTTTTCTGTAAGAACAATTTAACAGAAAAATTCAGTATTTTTTACAAAAAAGTTCTGGCAACCATAGCTGCCAGTATTTTTCCGGAAATTTTACAGAATTTTTTTTACAGTGTATGTTATGTGAGATGAATGATTGAAACCTTTTCCCTTTCTTTCTTTTAATTAAAAATATGTAAAATGTATTATGTTCCTATTATAAATGTATGCTTAATACTATATGTCTAAGCACCATGGCTCATGTGTGTGAGTCACGTCAAAGCTGCATGTACTAACATGGGACCGATATGGGGATGCATACGTCTCCAAAACACAACAGGTGGACAAATCTAAACTTGTTTTTATTCTTTTGTTCATATTTAAACTACGTTTATTAAGCAATGTGTTGGCGTTTTGGACCCGCATAGGCCCATAACCAGAGATGTATAAAGTACTAGAGACCCAGACTTAAGTAAAAGTACAAGTACTCTATCGAAAAGTGACTTGAGTAGAAGTAAAAGTGCTCTTTAAGCACCATACTTAAGTGGAAGTACTAAAGTATTCAACATTTTTTGTACTTAAGTATTACAAGTAGTTTATTTCAAAATTTACTACTCAAGTACTGAAAGTAAAAGTACAAGTATTGTGTAATGTAGTTATTAAAGAATGCAGTCAAAAGACATCATATTGTTTTGTTTATTTTAAATCTCTTTTTTGGGGGCACGTCATTAAGCAGAACGAAAAGAAACATGACTTACAATACTGTTTTTCTCTCACGCTTGAACCACAGATCTGACAGATTATAACAGCTTTAACACACACCTTTCAAAGTTGTGTGTCACAAAAACAGTCCATAATCCACTCAAAACGCTATTGAAACCCATTTTCGGAGCACAATTTACTGGTTGTAAACGCTGTAAACGAACGTTCTAATTCACTTGATTTTGATTTTATTGTAAAAAAAAAGAAAACGTGTATATTACTGTGTTAAATGAAAATCTGAAATATTTTATGGCTTATGGCTATGATTTAGTATTCAAAAATGTTTCATTTTGATTATGTTTTAATTAAATTGGTCTTAAACTTCATATTTTTCATATTTTTATAGTATATTTATTCATTCTGGTACTTTTACCATAAACCAACATGTCAACCATTTGGTAGAGGCTGATATTTTAGAAATTATGGGATGTGTTGGGGGAAAATGTATTGATTGTGTTAACTAGCGACATTAGGAGTTAAGAAATGCAATAAATAAAAAAATTCTATTGTTTTTTTTCTTGGTGTGACAGTTAAATGGTTACTTGTAATAAAATTGTGTCCTTTAATACAGCAGTAATATATATGAACTGTACACTTAATTTGACCCGCTCAAAGAAAACACTCTTTCTGAATGTATCAAACAAAACTCATGCACAGAAGACAGCATGAGCATTTATAGCAAATAAACTAATGTAAATATTCTCCCGCCTGCTTTTTAAACGCTGACAGGGGAGGTCTTACACCCCTTTGATTGGTTATTGTCTTCACCTTCTCAACAGAAAGGGCTGCTATCGGCTTTAGAAATGAAAGCGTTGTTCACTGATGGCGGGAAGAACAGCCGCGGTTACAGTCTATGTATGTATAATACGCGGTTATCACAGGTAATCTATAATAGACACAGTGGAGAAAACTTGCACCTCATACACGCCCAGGTCTGGATCCACAAGTATCGCTTTAACAGCCAAGAGGAGATGAAAAGTTAAATGTCCAAAGTGAGAGAGGCAGAGATGGAGTCTCACAACATTTCTCTGTAGTAGTGAAATAGCGGCTCGTGTGCTGTGCCGCCTTCACTCGCCCTCGCGCCTCCGTCCTTCGCCATAGTATTGCGACACCGCACATATTAGATAAATGACGTCAGTACGTAATAACCCGTTATGATCTATTACTGAACCGATATCGACCATTTTGACACCTCTAGTAACGAGTAACGATGCAGCTCATAAAAAATTTATCGGAGTAAAAGTATTAAACTCATCGAAAATATGTACTTAAGTAAAAGTGGAAGTAGGAGAAAAAACAATACTCCAGTAAAGTAAAGGTTGGAGATGGGTAAAGAATTCTATTGGCTTTAGTTTTGCTGGTGGTTTTTCTGCACACTAAAGATTACAATGGGCTCTATGCACAGCTAGAGTTTTAAAGCCAACGATAAACTTCCGGTGAAATCTTACTGTGACTATTTTCAATTTCACAAGGTTGTTTTTACAGCATCAGTGTTGTAATGTAATTACTATACATTCAGTTAAATAGACCTAAGCATTAATTTAGTTGTTAAAGTGAAAAACCAGATGAAATACCATTGTAATAAACGCTGTCAGTAGCAACAGGCTAGCGCAGAGTTTCCGTTGATACTGGAATAAAGTAAACTGTCTTATTTTAATGACATGGTGGGGGGAAATGGAATTTATAGCAGTGCTTCTTGTCCGATCTGAGACCCATTTCATATTGCATATCTAACAGGCAGTGAAGATCGCTGATTTTTTTAAAAGAAATCAGATCTTAAACATGACAATTTTTAAGACAGTTCACCGGAAGCCCTTGGGCTGCCTGGCTGAAAATGAAAAGTCCATGTGCAAATAGCCCATTCAGCTAGCTAAATGTTTAAAACTAGGTTCAAATTGATTAAATGCTCTTTAAAATAGCTAAACTTAATTGAGCAATTTGCCAAAAGGCCTAAACCTAATGAGACAAATATTGCTTCCCCAGCACCTGAGCCGGGGGAACTCCAGCGCAGCCCTTGTCTCTTTCATCGGTTTGTTCTTCCGAGCTAATCTGGGAACATGTACTGCTGCAAATACTTTGTAAACGTTGTGTCCTGCTTATAAATTAAATTGTAATTGACTGGCACAAAAGATGATTTTTTTTAATTAACAGGGAACAGTTAATATTTCACTTTAATTTTATTTAGCCTAGATTATTATTTTATTTGACAATCCAATTCGTGTTTTGGCGCTTAATCATATAGCAGACTTGTTTTGAAGCTATAAAATTATTGTTGTTTTAAAATTCTAAAATAAGAGCTTGTTAAACCTTACACAAAACCAGGGGCATCGCTAGATGCAATTTACTGGTGCATTCCTACCGATGCCCTGTATACAGTCAGAGGCTGATGTCAACCCTACCTGGAGAGCCGCTAGAGCATCATCACAGTGAGTCAGATATTCAGATTGTTTTTATGTTTTTCATCTTTTATGGAGGAAGAAGACGAGACGGGGCGACGCAGTGGTGCAGAAGGTAGTGCTGTCGCCTCACAGCAAGAAGGTTGCTGGTTTGAGCCTCGGCTGGGTTTTCAACTGCGTTGGCATTTCTGTGTGGAGTTTGCATGTTCTCCCTGCGTTAGCATGGGTTTCCTCCGGGTGCTCCAGTTTCCCCTACAGTCCAAACACATGCTGTACAGGTGAATTGGGTAAGCTAAATTGTCCGTAGTGTATGAGTGTGTATGGATGTTTCCCAGAGATTGGTTGCAGCTGGAAAAGCATCCGCTGCGTAAAAACATGCTGGATAAGTTGGCGGTTCATTCGGCTGTGGCGACCCCGGATTAATAAAGGGACTAAGCCGAAAAGAAAATGAATGAATGAATGAAGACGAGACGGCACCCCTCACCTGGTGGCCCAAAACTTATCATAGTGGAGATGTTTCAGAGGGTAACTGCAAGCAATGATCCTGCAGTTACGAGAAGAGAACCATAGAGCATATGAGAAAGTTCTGAAAATGACAAAAATTACTCGAGTGAGCATCGATTACCCTTGCCTCGAACTCATTGCACAGTGTTGCAATAGGGCAGACGGCAGTTCTTCCTGTTTTAGCTCTATGCTCCAGCAAGTCATTAGTAGCTCATTTAAATAAGCCATCATTTTCAGAGACTGAAAAATCAGTTGCTGCAGGTGAAAGAGATGAGTCAGTTACAGATGATGCAGCAAATGAAGCTAAACTGTCAGGTTATTTCTCTAAAATGAAACTGCGGTCCACACCAAGGAGAGAGAACTTGCACTCTCACCTACCACCTCAAGGTGTGCTAAAATCACAGCCCCAACACACAGCAAGTGTACGTTCTCAATTTTACTTGAGCACCTAAAATTCAAAGAAGCTTTGTTAATAGAAAACTCTTACAGCAACTCACGTTATCTATACACTTATACAATGCAATCATTAACTGAGCATTATGGACAACTGCACCAGTTGGCTCTACAGAAAACATCTTACTTAAGGGATGAGCCAAACATCCGCAGTGAAGACATTTGCATTTTCTAGGATTCACATTTCGAGGATTCACTCTCAGCATTCGTGGGTTTGCTTGATCAGCTAGAGAAAAATGGAGCAGCTGAATTACAGTGGGGCTCCCATGTGGCAAGACTAATGTCCTCATGATCTCAAGACCAATTTTAAACGATATATGCACCCCCTTAAAAATTCTGAAATCTGTCCGGATCTGCTTGACTTTTTACATTGGCTTGAGTTTGACTGTAAGCCCAGTACTTTGGACATAAGAGGACGTGTTGTGCAGCAAAGGGAGGCGCTGCAGCAGCCTATTTTAAGTCAGCAGCCATTTTGCATGGTGCAGAGCAGTCTTCAAACACTCCAGTGGTAAACCCCTCAGAAATTCAAACTCCTGGCAAGAATGCATCCTGTCAATACTGTGACAATAATCATCACTATCTTAATCAGTGCCCAAATTTTGCACAGCTAACCAGTGAAATCAAAACTAACTAGATTAGGTCCAATAAGATATGCTGGAGGTGTGGACGAAAACATCAAGTAGCCCAATGCAGATTAAAGGGTATTTGCAAAACTTGCAAAGGCAAACACCTAACTGTCCTACATGATCTCAATACTTATTCAACTGAGATGAAGCAAGTTGAAATGCCTCAAAAAAGTCAGACACTCTACCTCGATCGACCAGCAAGTGGCAGCCAGGTCATTCTAAAAATCAGTAAAGTGTTATTGCACAATGGCAAACATTCACTGATGGGTTATGCAATTCTGGACGATGGGTCTGAAGGTACCACCTTGCTTTATGATGCAGCAGAGCAACTTAAGATTAATGAACAGGAAGATAAGCTATCCTTGAGGACAGTCCTACATGACACCCAAGTTATTCATAATTTAAGAGTATCTTTCACTCTTTTCCCGACATATCAGCCAGGCAAAAGATTTAAAATACAGGGTGCTTTTACTGCAGAAATTTAGGATCTGGCTAAATTTAGGCTATAGTATTCACATCCAGTTGCCCTATTGCAAAAGAAATATAAACATTTCAAAGGACTGCCTCTTCATGTATTTTCACAGGCCCAGCCAGTGCTGCTAATAGGCTCTGATCATCACCACTTGATCACCCCTATGGAGCCGGTACCCTTTGGTCCACCCAGTTGGGCCAGCTGCTATTAGAACTAGATTAGATTGAACACTATAAGGTCCAGCTAACATAGTTCAGTACCAGATCCCAGAACAACAATGCCTTTTTACCTCTGTGACCCCCGCTGTTGTAAAATGTGGAAAGACTCTGGCAACTTGATGTGCTGCCATACTGCAGTGAGAAAGTGGTGACTCGCTCACGTTAACCCTTCTTCAAACTAAGACAAGAAGGGATGAAGTAAATGGAGTGCTTCGATATGCCACACCACTTTTAAGAAAACCAGATATGCCTCAATTAGAAGTGTCTAAAGAGTCTGTTCCCTCCCACTTCAGAGCACTGGAAAGGCGTCTCAGCAAGAGCCCAGTACTGACAAAGGTGTACAACCAAGAAATTGAAAGGCTCGAGCAATCTGGTTATGCAATTAAGCTATCTCCTAAAGCAATCAAGCAAACACGTGAATCATGGTACATACCACACTATATGGTACACACTGTATGGTATATGGTATAATTGCAAGCACAGGGTATGTACAATTGCTCCTTTCCATACCAAGGCCATAATCTCAATGAGTACCTGCTGCCTGAGTCTACTCTTACTTCCACCTTGTTAGGAGTGTTGCTTCACTTTAGAGAGCATTCTGTTGCCATCATAAGCGACATTAAAGGCATGTTCCATCAGATACGGCTGCTTGAAGAAGATAGACCACTTCTCAGATTTCTGTTGAGACATGCAATGTGATAATCCAGTCAGCATCTATGAGTGACAAGTTCTGCCATTTGGGACAACGTGTAGTCCATGCTGCGCAACATTTTCTGTCCTCAAACGTGTCCAGAAGAATACTATTCCAGGTGAAGATGCACATGAAGCTGTAGAGAAACATTACTATTTGGAAAGCGATAACTGACAAAGCAACCAAACTGGTAAACAAGTGGCTTCGAATTAAGGCAGTGGGCTTCCAACATCTCTTCTCTTGTTGCTCACCTTCCTACAGAAGCCAGATCTGAGAAAAAATTTGCTTTGGCTTTCTAACAAGCAGTGGGATGTTTCTTAGTCCCTCTTGGGTCTATGTTGGCTCTGCCAAGTAGACACACTTGGTTACGAAACTCATCTAAGGGAACCACATATACCCACAATGAGGTATGTCTACCTAGTCTTAGCCAGTCAGTATGACCCACTAGGGTATATAATTCCCTACACAACGTAATAAAATAACATAATAATAAAAAACACGAGTGGGATGACCCAATGCTGCCAACAAAACTGAGAGAATGGTTCAGTAGCATATGTAGAGTCTTCAGGGCCAAGTTAAAGTTACATTTGTCACAGCCAGATCATGGGTGGCCCCAAAACGACTAGCTAAACGACAGCTATCTGTACCCAGGCTGGAACTTTGTGCAGCACTTAGTGGAGCTCAACTGGCAAAAGTTCTAGAAAACTTACATTGAACATTCAAAAGGTTAGTTTATGGTCTTGTCCTGGATGCAATCCAATTCATGCAGATAAAAAGCGTTTCTGAGTACACAAATTGCCGAGATTCAGGAGCTGACTGCATCCCAGGCATGACATACTTGAAGTCTGAAAACAATCCAGCAGATGACATAACCCATTGTAAAACCCTTCAGCAGCTCTCAGTTTCCAGTCAGTGGCAGCAAGAACCCCAATTTCTGTGGCAAGACTCAAGTACCAGGTCTCAAGATAAAGAGAAATCAGTCCTGACCGCTACAGATGAGGAGAGAAAGGTAATCTTTTGTAGCCTGACCATAATAGACTACTCTGATGTAATGCAAGAATTCTCACAATACCACAGCTTTGATCAGTTGGTGGAACATAACGCACAAGAGCAGTTAAAGCAATCTAATCAAACCCGAGAAATATGTGCCGCTGCTGAGAACTTAGTCCTAATGCAGGCACAAGCCATGTGCTTTCCAGCTCAGCTCAATGCATTTAAAGGTAACAACCCCTTGTATTCAACCAGTAGATTAATAGCCCTAGCACCTGAGTTTGACCAGTCTACTGGACTTATAAGGGTTAGTGGTCATCTGAGACATAGTAAACTGCTTAAGCCAGATACAGTTTATTCAATTGTACTTAACTGTCACAGTTCATGGATCTGTGTTCTCCTTTTGTTGTTGTGTCTGTCGAGTGGGTGTGTTTGTTTACCTTTCTTTGACAGCATGCATATCCAGTCAGCTGACTCATCAGCACGCACTGCTGCAGCCTGTTACTACTGGCTATATAAAGACCTGGCTTTTTACCTTTTGGCATTCAGTTGTTCATGTTGTTATCCTGTGTTCCAGGACTTGCCCTGCTGTCTGTTGGATAGGTGACCTATCGCATGCTCTGTGCTTCTGGTCATGCTGGCATTCTTGTTAATTGTCTGAACATCTGTAATGAACTTTTACTTGCAATGGGCTCCCGGTTATCTTCCCCATGCTTTTGTGACACTTAATTCCAAACACCCACTCAGTCAACTCCTGATGCAGCATTTTAATAAAAAACTCCATCATCCTGGTCCAGAAAAAGTGTTTGCGGAGTTACGTAGAAAATACAGTTCTTGATTATTAGAGGCAGACGACACCAACATCAATGCCAGGAATGCAAAAAATGGCTTGGAAAGCCCAAAGTACCACAAATGGCTGATCTGCCATCAGCTCGATGTCATCTCTTTTGCCCAGTCTTTTATTCGACTGGTGTTGACTGTTTTGGGCCCTTCACAAATAAAACAGGTCGCCGCAATGAAAAGCGATGGGGTGTCATATTCAAATGTATGACTACCAGAGCGGTCAACATTGATTTACTCAGCAAAATGGATGCAGATTCCTTCCTCATGAGCCTTCGTTGATTCATTTCATGCCGAGGAACTCCACACAAACTCTATTCTTACCAGGGAACATATTTCAAAGGAGGAGAAGGAGAATTAATCTGAAGCATTTACCACACTGCTACCCACCTTGCAAAGTCAGCTTGCCAAACAGAAAATTCAATTAAAATTTGATCACCCTGGAGCTCCTCACTTTGGTGGACTGTGGAAAAGAGAAATCCGATCAGTAAATTCTGCTCTCAATGTTACGCTTGGAGTCCAGTAGGTAACTGAGGAAGTACTAAGTATGGTACTTACAGAGATTGACGGGATATTACACTCTAAACCCTGGGCTATGTATCATTGGATGTGGCAGATCCAATGGATCCAATCACTCCAAACTGTCTTATACTGGGGTGGCCAGACCCTAGTTTGCCCCAGGTTGTACAGTGCATCTGGAAAGAATTCATAGCGCTTCACTTTTTCCACAAAATTGGTGCTAAATTTTTTATTTTCATTTCCTTTTTGATGCAATACTTTTACCCATTGTGTTACACTCTCCCCTACTTAATGTATAATGTGCACAAACATTAGCGATTTCATTATAATTGGTCATTTTCTTTGCAATCCATTAGGATAGTATTGATGACTTCAATTTCACAACTTTTAAAATACCCTCTCAAAAATAACCACTGTCTGCATTGTCCATTACCAAATAATCATGTTACATTTTCAGCAACAGTAAACACTTATCTGCCTCATACACATTCTCTTATAATAGACTTAATAGAATAGACTCAATAGAATGGGCCCACCTCTATTCTACACCTTGTAATTTACTTTGCAAAGTGAGTCAACAATGTCCTTGGTTGCCTAAGTTTACCTAATATAGGATCAGTTTTGATTCACATAATCCATATATACATTGGTTCTTCCACTAGTCGAAAAACAGTGGTTAGGCAGTGTCAGTTTAGCTGAAAACTGCCCATGGTCTCCAAAGCCTTTGAACCGAAATTCCCAGACTCATATTTACTCTATCCATTACAACTTCCACCACAGATGGCTTATCCAAGGATTCATAAGTTAGAATCTTTGTTCGACAACGTTCTTTTCTTGGATATGATGTCTCTGGTACAGAGTCATCATGCTCGCTTTTGACTGATGCTTGTTCTTGTGATGCCTCTGACTCTTCACTCTCAACTCGTGATTGTTCTTCTGGTGCCTCTGACTGTCCTATAGGCAACCTAGTGTCCTCTTCCCTTTGTTCCTCTAGCTCCTCTTCTGTTCCTCCTCAACCCTCAGTAGATGCCATTCCCAGCACTGTTCCACACCTGTTGTAAAAAGGTTCTGCTTCAGGATTGAGATGAACAGGGTTCTGGCACTGTCTTGAAGAGGTAGGAAATTGTAACACCAGCTCTCCATTTTGAAAATCCCCTTTCTCTGACACATCACTCCAAACTTCTTCCGAGAATTTTTTTTGTCTCTTCTCCTTGGTTTTGCCTTGGTTTTTGTCATTGTCTCTGGTTGCACTGTTGCTTCTGTATTCTCTTGTGGCAAACTTTCACAAAAAAAGAGGCTTTCTGTGTAGCACTCTCGTTTTCCATCTCCCTTCAGGTCTGACCTCATTCACAGGGCTCTCCTCACTCCTCCTTTTGATGATTACATGCACTCTGTTTTCTCAATATGATCGGAGCTTCCCTGGTCCTCTACTTTCTAATAGATTTCTGACCAGGACAATTTAGACCACTATCTCGACAGCATTTTCACATCCAAATCCATTGGTAACAACGCAACTTTATACTGTAACAGTCGACTGTTTACAGGATTGTTCTCTTGGCCTTCCAAAATCTGATTCGGTGTAAGTGGTTTGTCTGCCACAGTAGTTTGCCACATAGTATGTGTCTTCCACATACTACGCGGAAGTATCACCATCTGGCAAGTGTGTACTGGGGCTGTGGTAGTCCATGCAAGTGGGGTATCTTTGCCCACCAACAGTCCCTCAATGGAGGCGCTGATAACTTCTTGACCCACTTATCTTGTGCACTGCTTCAGGAACTGATCAATGTTCACCAGCATTCAGGACAGACCATTGGCATCTGCATTGCTCCTGCCCGGATGGTACTTAATGAAGAAGTTGAAAGCTGCCATCTGAGTTACCCATTGATGATTGACGTGGAGTTCAGTTTGGCTGTGGAGAGAACATAATTTAAAGGATTATTATCGGCATACACTGTAAATTGTGGAGCTTGATAAAGGTAATCTCGGAAACTGTCACAAATTGCCCCTTTTAGTGGTAAGACTTCTAACTTCCCTGACTGAAGGTGGTAATTCTTATCTGGTGTAGTTAGAGTTTTGAAGGCATAACCAATCACCACCAGTCTGAAGCATCCATGTGCGTATGAATGGAAGTCTGTGGGGAGAAATATCTAGTGTGACCGCAGCTTTATTCCCAAACCAAAAAAGGATTAAAGCTACGGTCACACTGGGCTTTGTGTGTGCGAAATTCTGTCGTACGGCGCTGCGAAAAGGGGCGGGATTAAACAAGATAATTAGACATTTAAAAAAGCCAACGATTGCTCCATGTTTTAAATGTCTGTCCAGAGAGGTCCTGTTTTAATCCTCAATTGGTCTCACGCAGTCAAGTGATGCGATTTCGCAGGTCAGAGTTCACCAAGCTTGAACTTTGCACCGCACGAACTTGCGAAACTTAACGCATGACCCTGCGTTTCCGGTCTGACGCATTCGTGTGCGTATGAATGGAAGTCTATGGGAAGAAAAGTCAAGTGTGACCATAGCTTTACTTTTCCTTCACAATTGGCATCCAATTACTTTACTCAATAATGGTTATAAAATATGTGCCCTAATATTCGCTAACAGACTATAAGTGTCAGGTGTCTGTGCTGTGTTATGTTCCATGTACTTCAGTTACATAAGTGATTCCCTTGTTCCATTTTCCTGCTGTGTGTTAATGTTTCAGTGTTTGCACCTGTGTCTCACCCCTGTGTTTACATTTCCATTTACATTTAGTCATTTAGCAGACGCTTTTATCCAAAGCGACTTACAAATGAGGACAAGGAAGCAATTTACACAACTATAAGAGCAGCAGTGAACAAGTGCTATAGACAAGTTTCAGGTGTGTAAAGTCTAAGAAGCAAAGCATTAGTAAAAATTTTTTATTTTTTTTTACTTTTTTTTTTTTTTTTTTTGAGAGAGAGAGAGAGAGAGAGAGAGAGAGAGAGGGCACAGTTAGTGGTATAGCCAGGGAGGCAGTTGCAGATTAGGAAGGAAAGTGGAGACTAAACAGTTGCGTTTTTAGTTGTTTCTTGAAGACAGCAAGTGACTCTGCTGTTCTGATGTAGTAAGGGAGTTCATTCCACCAACTGGGCAGATTGAATGTGAGAGTTCGGGAAAGTGATTTCTTCCCTCTTTGGGATGGAACAACGAGGCGACGTTCATTCACAGAATGCAAGTTTCTGGAGGGCACATATATCTGCAGAAGTGAGAGCAGATACGAAGGAGCAAAGCTAGAGGTCACTTTGTAAGCAAACATCAGAGCTTTGAATTTGATGCGGGCAGCAACTGGCAGCCAGTGCAAACGGGTGAGTAGCGGAGTGACATGTGCTCTTTTGGGTTCATCAAAGACCACTCGTGCTGCTGCGTTCTGAAGCAGCTGAAGAGGTTTGATAGAACTAGCTGGTAGCCCGGCTAGCAGAGAGTTGCAATAGTCCAGTTTGGAGAGAACAAGAGCTTGAACAATGAGTTGAGCTGTATGTTCAGATAGGAATTGTCGGACCTTTCTGATGTTATAGAGTGCGAATCGGCAAGATCGAGCAGTTCTAGAAATGTGGTCAGAGAAGTTCAGTTGGTCATCAATCGTTACTCCAAGGCTTTTTACCATTTTGGATGCAGTGATGGTTGCTCCATCCATCTGGATTGAAAAGTTATGGTGAAGAGTCGGGTTGGCAGAAACTTCAAGCATTTCCGTTTTCGTGAGGTTAAGCTGGAGATGATGATCTTTCATCCAGTGTGAAATGTCTGACAGGCAGGCTGAAATGCGATGTGTGTAATTAGTTCAATAATGTCCTGTGTATTTAAGCTCCCGTGTTCAGTTCGTTCTTTGTCTGGTCTTGAATTGTCAACATCCCATGTCTTTCCTGAGTCTTCTGCATTTCCAGTGAACTTGAAGTGAGTAATTATAAATGAATTCATGTATTTTGATAAATCCTGTATTTGTGGAGAGGGCAAACGTGACAAAAAGGCATATTACCATTATAGAAGAAACACAGTCTGGATTTATGAGTAATAGGCATATTTCTAACATTATTATATATTATTTAGATTATACAGATGTAAATTTTATTCTTTTTCTTGATTTCTGTAAAGCCTTTGTCTCTATAGAGCATCAATTTAGTTTTGAATGACTTATAAAATTTGGTTTTGGAAATTCTTTTTACAAGTGCAATTAAAACCCTTTATAAGAACAATAATAGCTCTATAAAATTGCTGGCTGACACTTCTAGATTTAATTTAGCATGAGGAATTCGGGTTGCCCTGTCAACTTCATGCTAATCATATTAAAACCAGTGCCGTTAGAGATATGACTATTATTGTTAGAGAATTACAGTAGTTATAACACAACTAGATGACCCTTTTCTTCAAAATGAAAACCCAAATCCCTGCTGCTATTAAAGTAATAATTCTCTAAAGTCAATTTAAATGTAAAAAAGTGTGAACTTATGATGGTCAAAGAATGCTCAGTGGCATCTTACTGTAACATTCTAGTCAAAACGGAGGTCAGATACTAAGGAGTTATAAATAGTAAGAATCAGTTGATTAAATTTTAATCCTATTATCCAAACAAACACAAAGGAAGTTAAATCAATGGCTTTCAAGAGATTTTTCATTATCACTTCAGGTTGATGATATAATTTCAATGGAGATTGATAAAATGCTCTTTAATTTTGTTTGGAAAAATAGGATAGAAATAGAAATACCTCTATTTGGAATATGATTCTCCTCCATATTTTATTTAGTTTGGGTGGCATATTTTTTTTCTTACTTGTAATTTTTATGTTATATATTTTTCACCACAGTGATACTTATTTTGGAATAATTTGGAACATTTTATATAAACAAAAATCTATTGCTTCTATTAAAAATCTAATTATCTATTACTGGTTTTGTAATAACATTGTATTGGTAGACCAATTATTTAATTCAGATGGTCTTCTCTTAACATACAAGGAATTCTTAACAAAATATAATTTTCCCCTACTACCAAAAGAATTTACGTTTTTGGTACAATCTCTCCTAAAATATGCATGTTGTATAAACAACAAAACTGTAGCATATTGGAATCAGAGCGCTGTTCATTTATTTTGGTATTGGCCTTATGTGTCATTTTTCTTGAATTTATTGAAATATTACTTTACATTGGAAAGATGTTCTCTAATGAATTTTTGAAAACTCTAGAGACAAAAAGACCCATACATTTTTTTTAATTAATTTCTTTATTTTAATGGCCAAATTTCATATGCATACGTGTACATTTGTAGGAAAAAATCTAAATTTTATTGCATTTAAAAATGAAGTGAAGCATTTAATTGAGTCCATATTACCCTCCAAAAAATCAAAAAGCTATGCGAATTGTACAAGCCTGTATATCATTTAATGTATTCCTGTGATATATTATATGTATCTCCCCCCAGCCTTTGAAATTTTCTTTACATTTGTTGTACTTGACGTGCATTGTATTTCTTGACGTAGTCAGTTATAAAAAAGATTCTGGAGTCGGTGAAGTCACCCCTAATAAAGAGCCCATAGCACCACCTAGCGTCCAATTGGCGGCAAGTTTAGCAAAATGTAACAAAATTACCAATCATTACAAATTTAGTGAGCCACCTTTTGTTAAATAATTTAGAACTGCAAAAAATACCTGCATATTTTCCTTACTGCTGTTTTTGCTTGCATAACACTTTGAGTTTTGCTCGTTATACATTTATTAACAATTTTTAAATATTGAAATTCTAGAGGGTGGCGTGGTGGCGCAGTGGCTAGCGGTGTTGCTTCAGCAAGAAGGTCGCTAGTTCGAGCCTCGGCTGGGTCAGTTGGCATTTCTGTGTGGAGTTTGCATGTTCTCCTCGTGGGTTTCCTCCAGGTGCTCCGGTTTGCCCCACAAATCCAAAGATATGGACTATAGGTGAATTGGGTAAGCTAAATTGGCCAAAGTGTATGTGTTAACGAGAGTGTATAGGTCCTAGTCATATATATATATATATATATATATATATATATATATATATATATATATATATATATATATATATATGTATATATATATATATATATATATATATGTATATATATATATATATATATATGTATATATATATATATATATATATATATATATATATTACACACACACACATATACACTTTATTAGGTATACCTTAGGGTTGGACCCCCTTTTGCCTTCAGAACTGTGTTCATCGATTCAACAAGGTACTGGAAATATTCCTCAGAGATTTGGTTCCATATTGACATGATAGCATCATGCAGTTGCTGCAGATTTGCACATCCATGATAGGAATCTCCTGTTCCACCACATCCCAAAGGTACCAGGCAACGTTTTTGGTTATTTGAGTTACTGTTGCCTTTCTGGAACCAGTCTGGCCATTATCCACCTCTGGCATTAACAAGGCAATTGCGGCCACATAACTGCCGCTCACTATATATTTTTCTTTTTCTGACCATTCTCTGTAAACCCTAGAGATGGTTGTGCTTGAAAAGAGTAGATCAGCATGTCAGTGTGATGAATGCCTTAGTTAAATGTTTTACTAAAATAAATAACAGTGTTTTGGTTAGATGTAATTAAAACAAATTGAAATTAAAGTGTCCCCTCAATCCTGTTACTGTCCCTTAATGTTAAGGGTGTAAATATATGGTTTGGGTAAGACATCTAAATTTAAAACATTTTTAGGAAAATTAAGAGACCATAGATGCATAATTTGTAACTTAAATCACATAAACTAAAACATATCAAAAATGTTATATTTTAGCCATTAAACTGATTTGAGGGACATGTGAGCAATAGGTAAATGTTAGTTTTATAGCAAAAGCTTTGTAAAATACTATTATTAACAACTTTTTATTATTAAAAAGTTTTGTTCGTTAAGGGGTTAAAAAAGTTGTCTAAATAAGAATAAAACAGAAAATAATATAAGGCTTTAATGCCTAAGATTTTTTTTTTTTTTAAGTTTAAATTGTGTAGGCTATTTAAAAATATAATCAATACAGCTGCCAAGGAATGACCCCTATATATTAATATATGTTTTTGATAGGTTAAGAACAGTTATATGTTCTAAAAAATTCTAAAAGGGTATTAGGCCAATTCTCTGCTCATTTCAAGAAAAAAAAAGACTATTTTATTATGTTTAGTAGTCTGCTAGAAATTTATGAAATCATACTAATATAAATATTCATTAAACGACACAAGTTCTTATCACTCATACACCAATTCTTATTTATGACAATTATTACAGCAACAGTAATTAGCAAATTGCTGCATGTAACAAAATCCTTATACCTCTACGGACATTGTTTACCTATATTCCAGTTGTAATCCTGTGTCTAACAATGGTTAAGGTGCACACCTTAACTTTTGTGTTGTCTGTTTACTACTAATAAACCTACAACGTTCTCTAACTCTACAAGTGTGTCATCACAGAAATCCTCCCAATAATCTGTCAGTCCTAGCACCAATTAAATAACTTGCCCCACCTTGGCCCCTGCTTTTAAAAATTCCTAGATCCGCCACTGGATATTAGGATATTATTTACATCACTCATCTGTGAATTTCTTCTGTAGAATAATTAAAAACAAAAATTGTGTCCATGTTTTAAAAAGGAACGAATAAGACCTTTTTAAATTTGGCACAATTATTGTATAACTTGATTACATTCACAGAAGAGATAATGTTTATTTTGTATATTTTTGTAAGGTCATTGAAATACTTTAAAAATAACAACAGAAAGACGTTTTCTGAATTAAAAATTTAATTCAGGCAATTTAATAAATAATTAAGTTGATTTCTTTGTGCCCTTTTTGGTCCTTCTGTCCCTGTACATTATGACAAAAAATGTGTACATGAATATAATAAAACCCTTCTGAAGATGAAACCTTTGTCTGCTTTACAGTTTGACACCTCCCCTTGCACGGGGTTTCTTGTAAACGTACGCTACGTACATGTTGACTTTTCTTCCTTTCCCTTTCTTTTTTAGAACTAGCTTATTCCTCTTCCTCGTTCACAAGTGACATACGAGTTCTCAGCGTGCACACTTCATACAAGGGATTCTGTAAAATTGAGGAAGAATGTCCGTTTTTTTCGGTTTTTCTATTGTCTTATTGTTTTATATCGTCGGTGTCAGCACAGGTAAGTTTTATTTGTTAGAGGTTATACAAGGTATTGTTGTCGAGTGATACTTCACGTATGGGTTTTAAAACTGTATATCTGTTCGTATCACAGGGAAACCAGTCTAACAGTTCGCTTAACTTCCTGTTTTATGTTAATGGACGATTCAAACGGCAGCATTTACAGAGTCAAACTGTTTTCTAGATATGTGTGTGCCTCAAACTTTTTCGCCGCCATGTAAACCTTATAATTAATTAATTTTGTATTCACGATGTTCACGACAATCGCCTCACAGCAAGAAGGTCGCTGGTTCGATCCTCGCCTGGGTCAGTTGGCATTTCTGTGAGGAGTTTGCATGTTCGCGTGGGTTTCCTCTGGGTACTCCGGTTTCCCCCACAGTCCAAAGACATGTGGTAAAGGTGAATTGGGTAAGCTAAATTGAATGAGTGTGTATGGATGTTTCCCAGTGATGGGTTGCAGCTGGAAGGGCATTCGCTGCGTAAAACATATGCTGGATAAGTTGGCAATTCATTCCGCTGTGGTGACCCCAGATGACTAAAGAGACCAAGGGCTTTTTTTTTGTCTCAGAAATATACGACTGTAGTCTAAGTTCAAAATAGAAGAAGTGTAAGTTTACATCCAGATGTAAATTTATTTTCATTATGAAAAACAGAATCTGTGTGGCAGTCAGATTCACAACCCCCACCCATAGTTTACTGTAGCTATTACAACCTCACTTCAGTATCATTATAGTTTGACATTTGTTATGTAAAACAAAAAAAATTAGTACAAATAAAAATGCACAGCTGACATATTAACAAACAAAAATACTGTACAGTACAACCACACTGTTTTCACATTTGGAAAATAATGGCACTTTTTTTTTTTTGTCTTTAAACTTAAAACATTTGTGGATTATACTAGAAAGCTCTGTAACAAAATGCTTTTCAATGTAGGCCTATTTCACAGATGTAGGCTAACAATTCAATTCAATTCACCTTTATTTGTATAGCGCTTATACAATGTAGATTGTGTCAAAGCAGCCTCACATAAAACAAACATTTGTTTATTTTTCTTTCAAAATGTAGCTTAGTCATACTGGCTGCAAATCGTGAATTTAATCACAGTCTGGAACCCTGAGTACTGTTTAGATTTAAAACATTTAAAAATATAATTGATAACTATTAGTATTACTGCAATATAACACCAGCTGTGTTCATATGAAACAAGAGACAGCAGCCTGTTATACTCAGATGACATAATTAAAGGTCACATAGGACAAATTACTTGCAAAATGTATTATGATGTATTTTACTGGTAGTTGCTGTCATTTAAAATAAATGAATCACATTACAGTATTACAATGTAAAAAATTACAGTATTACAATGTTAGACTACCTTTTCACTGCAAACGACAAACAACAAGAAACAGACTGGAAGTTATTTATTTCCAATGGTGAGTAGTCCGGTAGCTGCGTAGAGTTCCGATCATCTTCGTATGTGGAAAATTGAGATCCTATTTGATCTGCTGATCTGTTAAAATATTTAAACTTTTGCGACTAGACTGTATGTGGCTGGCCAACCGGATGTGATGTACTCCAGATCTGTGTGCATGGGATGAGAATTATTAGTAGCTTGTTTGTTATTTTTTTGCTACTTTTTGAATCAGTAATAGTCTATATTCAAAAACGCATTTCTATTCATAAATGAGTGATAATTTTTTTTTATTAATGCTGTTTCCGGGTGCCATGGTGACTCAGTGGTCAGCACTTTCATCTCACAGCAAGAAGGCCGCTGATTCGAGTCTCTACTGGGCCAGTTAGCATTTCTGTGTGGAGTTTGCATGTTCCCCCTTTGTTTGTCTGGGTTTCCTCTGGGTGCTCCTGTTTTCCGGACCTTGTAGTCCATTTACCGGCAGATTTGTAGTTCTATGCTTTTATTAAAATGCCCTCCTTTATTTAGGACATTGTGAGTGCACAACAAAACTGAAAAGCACTGACAGTTGTATCCGAATGTCATGTGCAGTTGAAAAGCGGCAACAGAATTTTCAGTTTTGTTGCGCA
Organism: Danio aesculapii; assembly: GCF_903798145.1. NCBI lineage: Eukaryota > Metazoa > Chordata > Actinopteri > Cypriniformes > Danionidae > Danio > Danio aesculapii. The sequence continues at coordinate 13,199,477 of NC_079443.1, read as the reverse complement.
CCATGGGAGAAAAGCTGATTCTCGCGGTGTCAGAAATAAAGGAGTGCAAAAGCAAGAGCCTTTATTTTCTGTGCATTCACCATTTGTGAAAGAATGAATGAATGAATACAAGAAAAACAGACCGCTACAAATTTTGGAGGGAATGTAGAAACCGCATTAAAAATATTTTTTGTTATTACACATTATAAATAGAAACATGTTTTTTTTTTTTTAATATAGACTATATCTGATTTAAAAAGTGACAAAAATGAATAATAGCTCTCATCTAGTGCACACGGATCTTGAATACATTACACCCGGTCAGGGTTGGGCAAAAACACACTAAAATGTATTTTAAAATAAAATACCAAATGCATCAGTTTTACATGTATAAAAATAAACTACAAAATAGGGACGCTTATTCCAGTTAATTTTGCCAACCGACAACTGCTGCTCGTTAACCGAATATTAACGGTTCGCTGGTCAGATTAATATTAAACTAGGCTATTATTTAATAATAAAAAAATTGATGTATCTACTTTGTGTCTGACACATTAAATATTGCATTTTGAAATACTGATTTATTTTAACACGCAAACATATTAACAACAGAACATCTTCACACACCTGCAGTGTTTCCAACAGCATAGAAAACAGAATAAACTAAATAAAAAGAATAAATAGTCCTGCCCTAGATATTTTTTCACTTAAATTACAAATTTACATTACAAAATAAAAACCCCAGCATTTTTTCCATCAAATGAATTTTTTTTTTCTTCCATCAAATAAAAATAGCAGGCTACAGAAAATAGACCTATGCATTTAATTAATAGTCCACACTAATTCTTATATTACAAGCCTCTGTCAAATTTTTTTATATAAGTCATAAAAGATTATGTCTTGAACATCTGATTTTACCTTATGTCTGTGTGTTTTTATTTCTTCTCACTCGCGGTTCATGTGCGCGCAGTGCGTGTGATGAAAGAAAATGACGAGGCTCATATGTTGACTTGTAAAGTATAGGCTACTATAGCATATAACAATTTTGTTGTTTACATATGATGTTTCATTAATTTGCATACATGTTTTATAAGCTATAAAATGAAAGCCTCAGTTTGGTGCAGAGTTATTCATTATACAAAAATCAAGAAAATCTTTGGATTTGTTTGATTCGTAGAGTAGGCTATGATGGCTATTTAAAAAAAATGGATATTTTATAAGAACTATTAATAACTGTAATTTTCCAAATGGAAAAAAGGTTGGTTTGTTGTTTGTACACTAAATCATCAATAGCCTATTGTTGAGTTTATGACGCAGATCCAGGACAGAGGCTGTCAGCATCAGTGCTGGTTTGGCATCAACTTGTCTGTGTCAAACTGTGACCAGCAATATCCTACTTTCAGGGCACATAAGCAGTGCGCATAACACTCGCGGCTGGTAGTAAACCATTCAAAAGATGTGCCTCTCAACGCAAAAAGCGTGTTCGCTGTGATCAGCCCCTTATGGAGCCAAACTTTAAAATTATATATTTTAAAATAATTTAACTGATAACATTAATTGGTTACAAACGCACCCTTAATGGTTAATCGGTTATTTTGAGCATCCCTACTACAAAATACAGCAGCCCCAAATGTATAAAAATAAAATTTTGTATTTTGAAAATACAAAAAATATTTTTACAAAGGAGCATGCCATTTCTTCGAAACACTTCTATCAATGGGCATATTTGATCAATCCCTTCACCATTAAACTGACTTTCTCATTCATTTTAGAATCAATTTTGGAAAAATTTCATACAGAAAGTCCTGTGTTGAAGATGATCTCCTTAACCACTGTAAAAACCATGTAATGCAGAAAATGAGTTGGAATATAGTACTATATCTTTTCATTGTGTTTCCATCCATTGCGTGGCCAGTGAAACTGCAACAATCTTTTAACAGTCTTAAATTTAAAAGTCATATATGAAGAGATAATTTTATTTGTTCAATAAATGTAGTTTTTTGTAATTTATATCTTCTATACTTAATGTAAAAACATGATTTCTAAAAACAACAAAAATCTCCAGTTTTAGTAATATCCACAAGTCATGTTTTTGCAGTTGTACTCTTCAATGCATATTGAACATGATATCTCAAAAAAAAAATGTCAGTGTTTCCTCTAGGATTTTTTCCAGCTGTGGCAGCAGACTCTGTTGGGCCTTTTATACAGATCTACCAACTACCTGTGGCGTTATTTTAATGGCAAATGTCCTGAGCACAGTATTACAAGTCGAGATTGCATTTATGTTATACGAGCATGCAAATCTCTTTGCTTGCGCGCCGATTTCCTCTCTTCGTGCACAAAACGTCTTACACGGTCTTAAATAGGCTAGCTGCTCAAGTGCAGATTTTCTTGTGCGCTCTCAAATAAATGCTGCTGAAGTGCGATTTATTGCGTTTCAAGTTAACAAGGATTGTTTGCTGCGTTAACAAGTATGTCTCCAACATTTATTAGATTCCTGAAGTAAAGTGAAACGGCTATAAACTCCAGCAAGATAAAGTCATTGTATGCAGAACCAAAGACCTTTATCTATAAATAAAGTATAATTATGGAAACCGTGTTCATCTTAACTGAAAGCTACGTCGTGTTTGCTGGTCTCATGCATCACGCACCTGTCAGTCAGCATGTCACCTTAAAGGGTTAAACAAATAACGCACAGCACTTCTACAGTTACAGAAAAATTTGCGCTGTCATAATTCACTTACCTTTCAATATGTTTTGGTGCGATTTATAACTCACTATTTAAAAAAACGACTGAATGTTTTGAATGAGAAGCTGCAATGTAGCCGTGACGGAATGAATTTTGGTGTGGCGCCCCGTCATGGAAAAATGAATGTAGCGGAAACCATGGAAGTTATCACTTTTTGCAAATAAACTCTTTATATACATCCTGCTATCGCCGTGTAATGGGAGTCTGGAGTTTTTGACCAGTCTGTGTAGACTGGGGTATTATTAAATATTTTTGTCTTATATACTGTATTGTTGCACTGAGAATGATTATCTGCAGAAGGCTCCACATACTGTTCTTAAGGACTGATATTTTATTCCAACTAATTTCTTAAGCAAAGATGCTTTTGCATTGTACACTATACTGCCGTTTAATCTGGCTGGTCCTAGCATTGTGCAGCATACTATTTTCAATGATTGTTGACTTGCTCCCAAAAATACAAAATAAATTTGTCTTTTATTTTCTTTATGTGAGTTGCATAATTTCTTTTTCTTCCGGGTGCTCTGGTTTTCGTCTACAGTCCATAGATATGCGCTATAGCTGAACTGGGTAAGCTAAATTGTCCGTAGTGTATGTGTGTGAATGAGAGTGTATGGGTGTTTCCCAGTGATGGGTTGCAGCTGGAAGGGCATTAAACATGCTGCATAAAACATATGCTGGATAAGTTGGCGGTTCATTCCGCTGTGGCAACGCCTGATGAATAAAGGGACTAAGCCAAAAAGAAAATGAATGAATGAATAATTAATTTTTGAAGTAACTTAAACAAAACTAACGATAATGATACCCGTATTATTAACATGGAATCACTGTAAATAGTTGCAATAAATATTGACTTGAGTTTTAACATTTCAATAGCGACGACTCAGTAAGAATCAAGTATATCTGACAGCTATATAACATGGCAGCTATTTCTCTTGCATTCGGCGTAAGACTCAATTGGCAGTATTCTCATGCCAAGAATCCACTCTCACTGATTACCCCCTTATGATCACCAACCACCACCCCAATCTTCAGTTATTCCCCTCCTATGATACCGACACATAATAGGGTAGAGGAGTAATACTTACTCCAAGCTAAAAACCAAAAATTGGCAGCCCTGCATGTAATAATAAACATATAGCAAATTAAGGCATATCATTGGCTGATTTTGGGAAATATTTTGTGCTAGACATGTCGTTTAATGTTATGTTTGTGTATTTTAGTGTTGTCAGAAAATGTGCCAGTCCCGGAGAATGTGAGAGTAATCTCTATAAACCTGGGATTAGTTTTGGAGTGGGATCCACCACAAACAACTAAAAATCAACCATTTAACTACACTGCTGAACTGAAGTAAGTTACTTTTCAATGCTAATAAACGTACTAGATGGTTTTAACAAATGCAGCTTGACAAAAGTCCCATGCTAAACAAAACTGTTTAAATGCCCTGACTTGTCACATATTTTGTATCTGTTTTATTGTGAAGTAATTGATAAATCAGAGATGGTGACAAAAGAACCATGATTCACTGATATTTGCTTTGTTGATTGTTGTTAAAATATTTGTTTGTGTTTTGACAGTTTAAAAGTGCAAATAAATTACTTCATACCAGTATAATATTCTTTTTTTTTAAGTGCATTGGTGGAATTTATTTTCTGAAAACAGTCAAAAGTCAGATTTGTTCACACCTGAACAATCAAAAGGAAACAATCATGCAAATGCACTTTCAATTGTGTACTGAAAGGTTTAGAAGAAGAAATATGAGGCTGTGTGCGACCTGATTGGAGTGACTGTGAACGATGTGAATGTGATTGGGAGTGGGGAGAACCTGGCCTGGCTGTGACATTAGGAGACTGATCGATCAGTCATGAAATCGACTCCAAGATGTGACCAGGGGCGATTTGGGACTGGCAGGGGCATGCTTTCCTTTAGGTAAATTCTGTGAAGACTCTTTTCACCCCTGCACAAACCTTCTCACGTCCTGGGCCATTCCTGGTCACCAGAAATGGTCTCTCAGTGGCAAGAAGGTCTCGTTGGCCCCAGGGTGGCCAGTGCCCAGAGAGGAGTGTACAGATTCAATGATGGGTATACGTTGTGACTGTGGAAGGAACTAAAGACCAGGAGGGCACCAGGCATTCTCAGAAGCTGGAGGTGTCTCCCATTCTATGGGACTCACAATGAGACTTGGAGGGATGATTGGCTCGGGTTCATTCAAGGTCTCTTCAGGGCTATGTAGCCTGGACAGGACATCTGCTTTGGTGTTCTTACAACCAGGGAGATATGAGATGGTAAAGTTAAATCTCGTACAGAATAACGCCTACCTCACTTGTTGTGGATTTAATTGCTGAGCTTTATGTAGATACTGGAGATTCTTATGATCGGTGAACACAGTAAATGGATGTTTAGACCCCTCCAACCAATGCCTCCACTCTTTGAGGTCAAGCTTGATAGCTAGGAGCTCACGGTGCCCAACACCATAATTAGACTCCGCCAGGCTGAACTTGCGGGAAAAGAAGTCACACCGATGGAGTCGGGATGGCACCCCCTGCCGCTAGGATAGAATGGCCCGCTCTCAGGTGGTGGATGTGTCCACCTCAACAGTAAATGGGAGTTCAGGATCAGGGTGGACTAGGAGGGGGGCCTGGGTAAATGCCTTCTTGAGGGTTTGGAAGGAAGTCATAGCTGCTTCTGTCCAAATGAGTGACTTGGGTTTGCCACGGAGTAGACTGGTGAGATGACAAGTGATTCTACTGAAGTCCTTGCTGAAATTTCTGTAAAAGTTGGCAAACCCAAGGAAATGCTGGAGTTCCTTGAAGATTTAGGCTGTGGCCAAGAAAAGATGGCGTCCACCTTCCGCTCGTCCATCTTGACCCCGGCTGCAGAAAAGAAAAATCAGAGGAAGTGGATAGTTTCCTGATGAAACACACATTTTTCAGCTTTCAAGAACAGATTATGCTTGCAGAGATGGGACAAGACTACTCTCACGTGCTGTTTATTGTTTTGCTGGATTTCTGGAATAGATAATGATTTCATCGATATATACAAGAACTGACTTGAATGGGAAGTCACAAAGTACCTCATTCAGGAAGTCTTGGAAGATAGAGGGAACATTAGCTAATACATAGGGCATCACCCAATGTTCATACTGGCCACTCGGGGTGAAAAAGGCTTCCATTCGCGACCCTCTTGGATTCTGATGAAGGTGTAAGCACTTCTGAGGTCAAGTTTAGTGAATATACAAGTCCCACGAAGATGTTCAAGTGCAGCCGGGATGAGGGGAAGTGAGTAACGATTCTTAATTGTGATGTTATTGAGAGCTCAATCGATGCAGGGTCAGAGTCCCCCATCTTTCTTGGCCACAAAGAAAAAGATAGACAGGGCATGGGATGTAGAGGGACAAATGTTGAGCTAGGGCTCGTCCATCTTGACCCCGGCTGCAGAAAAGAAAAATCAGAGGAAGTGGATAGTTTCCTGATGAAACACACATTTTTCAGCTTTCAAGAACAGATTATGCTTGCAGAGATGGGACAAGACTACTCTCACGTGCTGTTTATTGTTTTGCTGGATTTCTGGAATAGATAATGATGTCATCGATATATACAAGAACTGACTTGAATGGGAAGTCACAAAGTACCTCATTCAGGAAGTCTTGGAAGATAGAGGGGACATTAGCTAATACATAGGGCATCACCCAATGTTCATACTGGCCACTCGGGGTGAAAAAGGCTTCCATTCGCGACCCTCTTGGATTCTGATGAAGGTGTAAGCACTTCTGAGGTCAAGTTTAGTGAATATACAAGTCCCACGAAGATGTTCAAGTGCAGCCGGGATGAGGGGAAGTGAGTAACGATTCTTAATTGTGATGTTATTGAGAGCTCAATCGATGCAGGGTCAGAGTCCCCCATCTTTCTTGGCCACAAAGAAAAAGATAGACAGGGCATGGGATGTAGAGGGACAAATGTTGAGCTAGGGCTCGTCCATCTTGACCCCGGCTGCAGAAAAGAAAAATCAGAGGAAGTGGATAGTTTCCTGATAAAACACACATTTTTCAGCTTTCAAGAACAGATTATGCTTGCAGAGATGGGACAAGACTACTCTCACGTGCTGTTTATTGTTTTGCTGGATTTCTGGAATAGATAATGATGTCATCGATATATACAAGAACTGACTTGAATGGGAAGTCACAAAGTACCTCATTCAGGAAGTCTTGGAAGATAGAGGGGACATTAGCTAATACATAGGGCATCACCCAATGTTCATACTGGCCACTCGGGGTGAAAAAGGCTTCCATTCGCGACCCTCTTGGATTCTGATGAAGGTGTAAGCACTTCTGAGGTCAAGTTTAGTGAATATACAAGTCCCACGAAGATGTTCAAGTGCAGCCGGGATGAGGGGAAGTGAGTAACGATTCTTAATTGTGATGTTATTGAGAGCTCAATCGATGCAGGGTCAGAGTCCCCCATCTTTCTTGGCCACAAAGAAAAAGATAGACAGGGCATGGGATGTAGAGGGACAAATGTTGAGCTAGGGCCTCCTCTACATACTCCTCCATGGCCTTCATTTTGGGAATGGATATGGGGCAGACATGTCCTTGGGGCACTGGCTCACCCTTGACCAGGTCGATCGCACAGTCCCATGGCCTGTGTGGTGGTAATTAAGTGGCTCTTCTGGGGCAGAAAATGTCTTAAATCTTTGTAGCAGTAAGGAATCTTCTCTGAACACTGCTCAACAGGACTCTCTATGGCAATGACCTATTCTTGACAGGACATTCTGGAATACATTCAGAAAAACTGCATGGCTGCCCTAGGATGATGTCCACGGTAGACCCCTCCAAGACCAAAAGATCAATCTCCTCTTCATAGAAAATATCCACTCTTAGATGAATAGAATTCACAACACAATTGATGTGACGATGATTTAAGGGCTTTCTGATTATGGACTGTACATTATAGCTTTTCTCAGAGGACTAGGTCTTACAGCAGAGCTGATGGCAGAGGGTGCCTGAGTTGAAATTGCTGTGCAGTAAGTGTCACAAAAGTGGTTAGAGTTAGCATTTTTGCTGTGACAAAAGTCTTCAACCTTCATATTTATGTGAGATTTTAAATGTTCATAAACCTAACAGGGCTGCAGGCCGAATGTTGCTGAGGTCCCTCGATCCAGGTATAAGCAATAGGGTGATCAATCTTTTGCAGTGGTAGACCCAAAATTGTGGAATGCACTCTCTACTGAACTATGCACATTCACAAGTGTGTGTCACTGTTTAACCCTCAGTATGAAACCAACACTATGTCTAGTTTCTCAGTCCGAACGCATTATTTTTAATGCAACCATGCTCATGTGGCTTTGTTATTCCAATTGTCCACGTGAGATGTGCTCGTAAACTGTGGTCAGAAAAAACTGTGGAATCTCCACAAATGCATGATAGATATACACGAGACATACTTGCATATAAAGCTTGGAAGGTACACTTTCCAAATCATTTTGAATACAAATGTTATCTCGCTAGGTAATCCATAGAATTTCTTCCGGCAGAGCGTGCATCACGCCGACTCTTCCTGTGTCCACCATTGATACAAACGTTGATGATAGCTGCCTGAACTTGTGCACACCCACAAACAGACACAGCGGCTATTTTCACACAGAAAGGCTATTTCTTTTTCATTCACAGGAATAAGTTGTAATTATGACCCATTTAACCTCACGGGAGATATTTATTTGACTTTTTATATATTTTACTGTAGCTGAACTAGTCAAAAGTTTGGAAAGAGTTAACTAAAGCTGCATTATTTGGGAAAAAATAAAAATAAATAAATAAACATATATATAAATATACTGCGTTTTAAAACTAAAACATATAAGTGTAAACGGGGCCTTAGTTTGGGCTAACTTTTACAGTTGGACATTGCTTTTCAATGCTCTTGATGGGTGAACATTAGCCAGTGGGGGAGTGTCTTTTGTCTTTCCAGGTGTGAATTATTTATGACCATTATCACTCCTACGCATACAGCTAAGATGACCTAAAATAGACTTTACAAATTATAAATCATTGTAATGTTTTCTATGAATGAGAGAACTAAATAATTTTCACATAATTGTGAAGTAAATATTCTAGCCTACAAGACTCAAATGTTACTCAAATGTAAGGCCCATTCAGTCTGGTATTTTATACCTTATTTCAGCTAAAAAAAAATCTCCAAAACCTACTAACCACGCATATTTTTTTCTAAAAAACACAACATGTACATAAATTGTTTTTTCACATATTGTTGTAGTCCAGTTTGTGATGAATACGAAAAAAAAAAAAAATACATGGTATCCAGTACTATGTAATAAGTAGCTGAAATAAGAATGTCAGGGCAATGTCAAAACATCTTATGGGCCCCAAAATGCCCCATGAGGGTTAAATTCAAACTTAAAACTTATTTATTTAAAATAGCTTTTGATATTCAGCAGTGCATATTCACATTTTCCTTTTTATCAAATTGTTTTAATGTAGTCTTAGTTTTACACAGTGTTTTTTACTGTTTTATTTATACATTGTAAAACACATTACAAACATATACAAAAAGGACAAAATAAGCATGTAGCAATAAGCAAATACCCTGAAGAGTATTTTGATAAAAGAAAAAAAATCTGAAAAAAAATAAAGTAAAAAAACACTATTGCAATCTTACATACAGAGAAAAAAACTTTTTTTTTTTTTTGCCAAGTGTGAGAAGGAGGGTAAGAGCTCTTCCAGTTCTGAAGAATTAATCGCCTAGCCAGAAGGGTTAAGAAGGCTACAAAATCTACAAAATAACACAGTGCTTTAAAGGTGCAGTAGGTGATGTACCCAGGGGCGGACTTGGACAAAAATTTAGCCCTGGCACTGTAGCCATTACCACACCGACACAGCCCCACTGACGGACATGCACATTCACTACTTATATTGGTGTACAGATAGTGAAATAATATAAGCAGTACCATATGTAATAGATATTTAAACATTTAATGTTTGTGACTGGAACAAAAACAACCCATTTATAACAAGTTTATACATAGTATATACAGTATAAATAACATTACACACAGTAAAAACTATGTAAGAAATAATAAAAGATTTAGGCAGGGAGCTGCCTTCATCAGGGTAACAGTGAAACTCTAAACGCACCTGATCGCTGTTGAAGGCTGAAAGTTTTGAAAGTTTTTAAAAGATTATCCATGTGAATAAAGGATTTTAAATATTTTTTTCCACATCTTTTGAGTGCCTTGGACTGATTTTTGTTGCTTGTTACAGTGTGTAACTGTTTTATTTTTCCTACCTCTACCATACTCCTCCCTGACTAGGCCTACCGTAGCATCCTTTCTCACAGCACTGGTATTGACAGAGCAGTCTCTGGCTGCACTGATTCCAGCAACATCCTAGCTAATAAACGCATTATATGATGTAAAGATTGCAGCAAAATGTTTTCTAACTGACTGTTCTCAACATTGGAATACACATTAATACAATTAAGTAATAAAAGTAGCACAAAAAGGAATAGAATATATAGCAAAAAAGCAGCAATATTTGTTTGTGTACCAGCAGATGTGTACACTTTTTAATTGTTTGTGATATATATTTGTTTGGGAATAAAAGTATGCTGAAGTGTTGCTAGTGCTGCATCTCCATGTGTGTGTGTGTGTGTGTGTGTGTGTGTGTGTGTGTGTGTGTGTGTGTGTGTGTGTGTGAAACACATTCACCAGTTAATCCTATCATAAGGGTTAATTCATCGTTAATTAGAGGCTATAGCTATAAGTTCTTTTGCCTGTTAGACTATATTGCTTGTAGCATGCAGCAGACTGTATACCCTAAATTTCCCGTTTTCTACTGATAATGACATTTTAAAATGTACGGGAGTTCTACGCTAAGCTTACAACTGTTAAACACAGAGTAGGTTGCTGTCAAAAACTGTCAGAAGTAGCAGGAATGGCATGAAAATTACTTAGTATATTTTAGTATAATGACTTAGAAGTATATTTTCTGTTGTCTTCTTACCTTCTCTACCGCGCTCTACTGTCCTCCAATGCAGTAGCCGAATTGACACCTTTCAAGAATATTTCAGATAAATTTATGCATTTGGCAGCGTCTGATTTTAGAGCCTTTTTTTGCTTTCTCTGAGCTTTTCGGCACTGCCTTGCCTTTTTTTTACAGCTCATCTCTGACAATTAGCTGACATTCTTGCCAGATTTAGCTTACATCCGTGTAACCTCTGATTATGTTGGCCCATCACAAAACCAGCCGGTCGTCACTGATTGCGTTAAATGCTTAACATTTATTATTATTATTATTATCATTATCATCACTATCATCATCATCATCATCATCATATTCACAAGAGATAAAAGCTGCCTGCATGTTAAAACAATACATATAAAAAACCTGACCGGCCCACATTTAAAAAATGGTCTGGCCCTTTTGGCATTTGCCAGAATTGCCAGATGGCCAATCCGCCCCTGGATGTGCCACAATGTTAACTGGTTAGCATAATATCTTTGAAGCACAGTCCCTCCCCTGCCATCCAAAGCCACTCCTCCAGAAACCCGAAACAAGCGTACCTTAAAGTTGACAGCAGACAACCCTCTCTCACATGCTGTCCTAAAGCGACTCTGTTTAGTGCTTGGCCGGCGGTGTGAAGGTATTACATTTATTACTAAGCCATACTTGCATGCTATTTCAGACAGAATATTCAAAGTAACATGGTAAACAATATAGGGAGCGCATCACAGGTTGTCACTGTTCAAAAAGAAAAAAATGTGAATATAAAACCAACTTCGCCTCAGTAAAGCAGGCTAGGCAGAATGGAGCTATGTACTTGTGTTTTGTTGTTAAACTAAACAAAAATCTACATTATTGATGCTGTAAAAGGTACCTTATGAAAGATTTCAATGGCTGAACAACACTTCTGCCGCACGGTGGCACAGTGGGTTGCACGTTCACAGCAAGAAGGTCACTGGTTTAAGCCTCGGCTGGGTCAGTTGGCATTTCTGTGTGGACATAACATTTCCTGTCTAAAAGTAATACTTCAGCCATGGTGTCATCCTTCCTCCAGCGTGCAAACATAACTCTGATATTGATTCAGGATTTTAAAAAGTTTTGATTCAGCATCTGTTTTTACTGCTCTCTCTCTCTCGTCTTATGTCCACATGAATGCGCGGCAGCGTGTGTATGTGCAAATGACGGGTCTGCATGAACAGAGGTGCACAGTTGTACAAACTACATTTGCTGACAGACAGTTTGGCCTATCTATCAGAATTATGGGAATTGTTGGCCCTACAATATTTAATTGGATGAACATTTTTTTGTTTTATGCCTTACCCAGAATATAAAAATACAAATAAATACATTTAGATCATTTACTTTAATCATTACTATTGGAATGTGAAGAGACTTTCAACCTGCACAACAAAAAACTGTTTCTGAAGACAATCACCTATAAATGCTATATAAATAAAGTTGAAGTATTAATTGTTGTTTATTCTTTTTTTATTTTTAGAGGGTGGAGGGGTTATGAGCCAGTTTGTCAAAACAGCTCATCGCTAACATGTGACTTTACTGACATTGTTGCCATTTTTGGTTCGTACCAACTTCGTGTTCGGACAGAACTAGATGGAGAGACCTCTGATTGGGTGGAGACTAAACAAGTTGCAGTGGACAAAATAAGTGAGTACCTTGTTATGTTAAATTTGACTTTGTTTGGAGCAGAAATATTTTAAAGTAAGACAGATTTTTACAAAAATATTACTATAATGGTTCAAACATTTGTACATTTGTAACATTTTGTAATGTTTCAGTTTTATTCCAAAGTTATTTTTTATTGATTGATTTTCCCACATAAATCTACATTCTAAAAGAAAACTTAAATAATCTATGTCTGGCTACTAACCTATACATTTAGTTCAGGATTACTAAGATTTTAATTTCAACAGCTACATTTTCTGGAGGTTGCTTTTGTCTGCTCTATGCATCTCTATGGATGTCTAAGCATCTCTAAGAAATAAATTGTTTATTAAAAAGCAAGAAAGGAATGAGTAATTTGCACCTCACAGGGAATAATTGAAATGTAATATTAGTTATCTTAAATAAGAAAACGTTGATTAAAAAATGTTGATCAAAACCTTGGAATCAAATATGACCTCAAACAGACTTTCAAATGATATACAGTGTAATGAAAAAGTTGTGCCAATCCTTGATAAATAACAAATTTTGGTGATTTTTTTATTTGAAAAGAAATGGAAAAAATGCACAATATTTTGAAGCAAACATTGATGCATAGTTACCTCTTATTCCATAATTTCAACATAAATAAAAAATAAAAATATTAAAATGACACTGTGCAAAAGTTTTGGCACTTAAGTTTTAGACCTTAATCAGCTTGTTAGATCTGATGCATAGCAACTGTTGTAATTAGTAAATGCCAATTTTAAAGCTTTACCAATACTTTACCTCTTCAAACCTTGTGCACACACTTGTGGACACTCAACAACCATGGGTTCCTCTAAGCAGCAGCAGTGTAAGACTCTAAAAATTAAAGTTATTGATCCCCACAATGCCTGAGAAGTCTACAAGAAGATAGCAAAGCATTGTCAGCTTGCAGTTTCCACAGTGAGAAATGTAATTAAAAGATGACAGTTCAGGGGGATGGTGGAGGTCAAGATGAGATCTGGAAGACCAAGAATACTCCTGGAGAGAATTGCTTGTATGCTGGTCAGACTGATAAATCAAAACCCCCATTTGACTGCAAAAAAACCTACCGAAAGATTTAGCAGACTCAGGAGTGGTGGTGCACCATTACACTGCGCAGCGATTCTTGCACAGACAAGACCTTCATGGAAGAGTCAGGAGAAGAATACTTTACTTGCATCTCCATCAAAAAATCCAATGTCAGAGGTATGAAGCAGAACATCCACAGAAGCATGATGCATTTTAGAATCAAGGGCTGCAAATACCAGCAAATTCTAAAAGCAAATATCTCATTTCCTTCGGCTTATTTTCCTTCCCTTTATTTATCAGGGATAGTAAAGTGGAATAAGACACCAACTTATCCAGAATATGTTTTACAGAGTGGATGCATTTTCAGCTGCAACCCATTACTGGGAAACACCCATACTCTCTCACATGCAAACGCATTACACTATGGCCAATTTAGTTTTTTTAGTTCACCTGTACTGCATGTCTTTGGACTGTGGGGGAAACTGGAGCACCCAGGTGAAACCCACGCGAACACAGGGAGAACATGCAAACTCTAAACAACTCACCCAGCTTAACCACCAAGCCAACGTGTCGCCCCAGCAAACATCTCACCATCTGTAAAAACGCTGATGCTGAAAAGAGTATGGCTTACAACAGGACAATAACCCTAACCATACCTCGAAATCCACTGTGGAATGAAGATTTTGGAATGGCCATCACAGTGCCCAATACAGTTTTTCAATACAATTTCCTAAACTATATACATACATATATATATATATATATATATATATATATATATATATATATATATATATATATATATATATATATATATATACATATATATACATATATATACATATACACACACATGCATATATACATATATATATATATATATATATATATATATATATATATATATATATATATATATATATATATATATATACATATACATATATACATATATATACATATACACACAGATGCATATATATATATATATATACATATACATATACACACACATGCATATATACATATATATATATATATATATATATATATATATATATATATATATATATATATATATATATATATATATATATGTATATATATATATATATATATATGTATATATGCATGTGTGTGTATATGTATATGTATATATATATATATATATATATGTATATATATATATGTATATATATATATATATATATATATATATATATATATATATATATATATATATATATATATGTATATGTATATATGCATGTATATATATGCATGTATATATATATATATATATATATATATATATATATATATATATATATATATATATATATATATACATACATACATACATACATGATACATATATAAATATATAAATATAATTATTATAATTAAATATAAATATATTTAATAATATAATTAAATATATTTAAATATAATTATATTTATATATAAATATATATATATGCATGTATATATATATGTATATATATGTATGTATATATATATATATATATATATATATATATATATATATATATATATATATATATATATATATATGTATATATATGTATATATATATATATATACATACATACATGATACATATATAAATATATAAATATAATTATTATAATTAAATATAAATATATAAACATGATACATATATAAATATACATATATATATATATATATATATATATATATATATATATATATATATATATATATATATATATATATATTATATATGTATGTGTGTGTGTATATATATATATATATATATATATATATATATATATATATATATATATATATATATATATATTATAATTAATATTTATATTATAATTAATATTTTATGTGATGTCTGCCAAACTTTTGTACAGTGCCATAATCGTGTTTTTATTTTTGTTTAATGTATGGCATAAGAAATTACAATGCATCAGTTTGCGAAACATTGTGCATTCCTTACATTTCCAAGAGAGACAGTGTTAACATCTTTTTTAAATAAAAAATCACCAAAATCTGTTATTTATCATGGGGTGGCTAAAATTTTGCATAAGACTGTACCACTTTGCAGGAAGGTGACTTTTCTAAATTATAGAAAAGCAAAACTCAGGAAGTTGATAAGACAATTCGAGTCACTCTTATTTCTATATGAAAAAATGTAAAAAGGCTGCAAAAAAGTGAAATGTATAAACTTTATGACTCCACTATATATGAAACATTGGTTTTTATTAATACTTAAACATTTTCATTTATTTTTTATTTTAAATTAATATGTTTTAGTTCTATGTTTTAATAAAACATTGCTGTGTGTCTTCAGCTGAGATTAGTGCTCCTCATGTAGAACTGAGAAGCAACAATGGACAAACAGAAGTTGATATCACTGATCCTCCGATGAAAAGAAAAAACCTGAGGGACGTCTTTGGGAATATTTTTTACCTCATACATTTTTGGAAAAAAGGAGAATCAAAAAAGGTAAAGAATGTATCCTGAAATGTATTTAAATTTTTTTTTTTTTTTTGGATTTGGAAAAAAAATGTGGCTCCCTCCACTTAGTATATTATACTTTATGTTTACTTTAAAACTATTGTCTTTTACATCACAACAAGAATATAAACTCCCCAGGTGTTTAACCCCCAGGGGTCGAAGACCGCGTATACACGTTTTGACATGTATTCACCTCATAACACCAAAAAGAATGTAAATTACACTTTCAGTTTTGATCGTACAGATAAGAGCAATACATTAATCAAATCTGTTAGGCGTCTACTTTTTTTTTGTTTACACTCACAAAAACAACAAACGTGTGCTTTTGCAAAATAAGGAAAACAAAGAGTGTACGCATACTTTAATTTCTCTCTCCGTGAACTTTTTTAAAAATTATGTCAGTAAAATGCGCTGAATCTCAGCGAAAACTAAACACACAGACATGAGACATGTATCTATAGAAAGCTTGAAGTGTCTACTTTTAAATGCTGTGAGTGCATGTTGAAAACAATAATTGCTTGATAAAGTAATCAGTATGAAACCAACACAATGACTATATTTACATTGACATCTGTAATCAAATTAATTGCCTTAATCTAATTAAGACAATAATAAGATTAAGGAGTTTACATGAGTTTCTTTTTGAATGTTTCTTTCATGATCATTTTGTCACCATGCTATCCGCATTTCCTCCGGAGTTTCATGTAATTTCAGGTGCTTCATTATTAATTTGTCAACTTTAATTACAGTTTGGTACTTTCACTTTCATTTGGGCATACCTCCCGTGACAAACGGGATGCAACTATGAACTGGTGGAAGACTGTTGATTTAATGGAAGTTCATACTGCATGCTGAATGAAAGAAAAAAACCTCAGCATTTCATGATGCAGGTGTCTGTGGTCTGCACTGACT
Organism: Danio aesculapii; assembly: GCF_903798145.1. Lineage (NCBI taxonomy): Eukaryota > Metazoa > Chordata > Actinopteri > Cypriniformes > Danionidae > Danio > Danio aesculapii. Next base: position 13,182,600 of record NC_079443.1, on the reverse strand, counting down.
CGGTAGGCGCAAAGAATGTCAAACAGCCGTGTGTGTGGGGGTGTGTGTGGACTATCCTGTCTCAAAACGTGACAAAAAGCCCAACATGACGGTAATAGTTTAATTAAGGTGTTTACATGTCTGTACTGCACTTCAATAATGCGACTAAAATCGGCATACTCCACATGTCTTAATTCGATTTCTCTTTAGTTCGATTAGGATATTAATCTGTTTAAATTAATAAAAAATCACTTTTTACATGGTAGACTCTTAATCAGAGTATTGTCTTAATCGCATTAAAATGGAATAATTGGTGTCCATGTAAACATAGTCTATGTTTAGTTTCTCAGTCTGATCTCATTAGTTTTTATGCGAACATGCCCACAAGACCACACGCAGCTTGAATACATTAATACATGAGAGAGAGACATACCTGCATAAAGCTTGGAGGTGAACTTTCCAACTCATTTTGAAAACAAATGTTGTCTTGCTAGGTAATCCATAGAATTCTCCCGGCAAAGCGCGCATCACTGTTCACCTGCATTACCAAGCATTGTTCCAAGAGACTTTTATGACTGCCTGCCTGTGTATGACCCTGCCTGCCTTGATCAAGTACGTTATCTGTCTTTGCCCTCTTGCTCTGTTTTGGACTGCTTATTGTTGCCTTGAACTTTTGCCTGCCTTCTCACCATGTCTTTTGGATTTGCCCCTGTGTTTGTTGATCTGTTTTGGACTGATTTTTGTTATACTGAACCTCTGCCTGCACTCTCACTACATCGTCTGGACTTGCCCCTGTGATTGTTATTGGATTGGACTGCTTACATGTTGTCGACTTTTTGCCTGTTTATTCGTTGATGTCTCTGCCTAACCCCTTTAATAAACTTCTGCACATGGAATCTAACACAGCCTCAGAAACCTCGTTACAAAATATTTCACCTCCCTTGAATCCAGCAGAAGTTTCAAGCCTGCAAGCTACAGAAAACTAGACCCAGCCATGAACCCAGTAGCCAAAATTTTTTAACTGGCTCAAGGCCAGAGGACAATTGAGCACTATGTTTCTGATTTTTGTGAACTTTGTTACCTGGTGGATTTTAATGAAGTGGCTTTAAAGGACATTTTTAGATATGGACTTAATGAACCACGGAGCTCAAGGCTGCCAGGGGGAAAAATATTTTTTTCACTGGCCCAGTACATTGACTGTGCATTATTGATCAGTGGTTCTTCTCTCACTGCGGGTCTAGTGGAAGAACACGGCCAAACCTCAGCTCCCACCACGCCAGGGCCTACTCCAGCCAAGCAAGGGCCTGCTCCAGCCACAACAGGGCACGCTCAAGCCATGCTATGGCCTGCTCAAGCCACACCAGGGCCTGCTCAAGCCATGTAAGGGCCTTCTCCAGTCTTCTAGCTCACAAGATGGCTGCCTCCATTTCTCCAGCTCACAAGATGGCTGTCTCCAGTCTTCCAGCTCACAAGATGGCCGCCTCTATTTCTCCAGCTCACAAGATGGCCAACTCCAGTCCTCCATCTCACAAAGTGGCCACAACCAGCCCTCCATCTCACGCATGGGTAAGCGCCAATCTGCTACTAGCTCACAAGATGGCTCCCTGTTCCAACTCTGTTCCCGCTATAGTTCCAGTCCAAGTTCATGTTCCTAAAATGCCATCACCTGAGCCACCAGAATGGCCACCACAACCTGAGTTTCCAAAGCTGCAGCCACCACCAGAGCTGTTGCTACCAGAACTGCCAGATCCTCAGTCACCACCAGAGCTGCCAGAGTCGCCGTCAGAGCCTGAACTTCAGTGGGCGCCAGATACCTCTGAGTCCCTCGAATGGCGGGCGCCAGACATCTCTGAATTCTCGAATGGAGGACGCTAGAATCCTCTGAATCCCTCGAATGGCGGGCGCCAGAGACCTTTGAATCCCTCAAATGGCGGGCACTAGGATCCTCTGAATTCCTCAAATGGCAGTCACCAGACACCTCTGAAATCCTCGAAAGGCCAGAGCAGTTGCCTGAGTCCCACGAAAGGCCAAAGCAGTCGCCTGAGTCCCACGAAAGGCCAGAGCAGTTGCCTGTGTCCCACGAAAGGCCAGAGCTGTCGCCTGAGTCCCACGAAAGGCCAGAGCTGTCACCTGAGTCCCACAAAAGGCCAGAGCTGTCACCTGAGTCCCACGAAATGCCAGAGCCGTCACCTGAGTCCCATGAAAGGCCAGAGCCATCACCTGAGTCCCACGAAAGGCCAGAGCCGTCACGTGAGTTTCACAAAGGGCCAGAATTACCACCTGAGTTCCACAAATGGCTGCCAGAGCCATGTGATTTCCCAAAGCTGCCTAAACTGTATAAACCTTCAGTGCCTCTGAACCAAAGCCCCCTGATTCACTGGGGTTATACAAACTGCCAATGACTCATGAACCAAAGCTTCCTGATATACTGGGCTTATATGAACTGTCAGTGCCCCCTGAACCAAAGCCTCCTGGTCCACTGGGGTGATACAAACTGCCAGTGACTCCTGAACCAAGGCCTCCTGATCCACTAGGCTTATATGAACTGCCAATGGCCTCTGAACCAAAGCCCCCTGATCCACTGGGGTTATACAAACTGCCGGTGACTCCTGAACCAAGACCTCCTGATCTACTGGGCTTAAATGAACTGCCAGTGTCTCCTGAACCCAAGCCTCCTGACCCACTGGAGTTAAATGAACTGCCTGTGTCTCTTGAAACCAAGCCTCCTGACACACTAAAGTTAAATGAACCGCCAGTGTCTCCTGAACCCAAGCCTCCTGACCCACTGGAGTTAACTGAACTACTAGTGTCTCCTAAACACAAGCCTCCTGACCCACTGGAATTAAATAAACTACTAGTGTCACCTGAACCCAAGCCTCCTGACCCACTGTGGGTGTATGAACCACTGATGTCTGCTGAGCTTCCAGGCCCTTTGCAGCTCCACTCTCCATGCCTTCCACAGCTCCACGCTCCAGGCCCTTCGCAGCTCCACGCTCCAGGCCCTCCGCAGCTCCACTCTCCAGGCCCTTCGCAGTTCCACGCTCCAGGCCCTCCGCAGCTGCATGGTCATGGCCCTCCATACCTCCCCCTGTTCCACCTCTGCTCCACAGCCCAGCCCCGCCTCTGCTCCACAGCCCAGGCCTGCCTTTGCCCCATGGCCCAGGCCCTATCTTCTATCCTAGAGGGGGGGTTCTGTAACGCCACGCCAGCAGAGGGAGCCCTCGCCAGACTACTGACTCAGCTCCGTTGCCTCTGCAGTCACTTCCTGTTTGTTGCTTTATTTCAGTGAGTGCTCAGGCCGTGCTTCCTGGCAAAGTATTTGCTGCCTGTCTGTGTATGACTCTGCCTGCCTTGATAAAGTACATTATCTGTCTTTGCCCTCTTGCTCTGTTTTGGACTGCTTATTGTTGCCTTGAACTTTTGCCTGCATGCCTTCTCACCATGTCTTCTGGATTTGCCCCTGTGTTTGATGATCTGTTTTGGACTGATTGTTGTTATACTGAACCTCTGACTGCACTCTCACTATGTCGTCTGGATTTGACCCTGTGTTTGTTATTGGATTGGACTGCTTACATGTTGTCGACTCTCTGCCTGTTTATTCAGTGATGTCTCTGCCTAACCCCTTTAATAAACTTCTGCACATGGAATCTAACACAGCCTCAGACCCCTCGTTACAATCATGCTGGCTTGTCCCTTTTGCCATTATTAAAAACATAGACGAAAGCTGCGCCCACGCACCCAAAACAAAGACAGCATGCTGGCTAGAAAGTACTTGCCGCCACAAGCGAACACAGCACACAAGAAAGGTAGTTTAATTTTTATTCCCAGGAATAAATTGAAATTATGACCCATTTAACCTCACAAGATCATCATCGGGTATTTAGGCAAATATATATATATATATATATATATATATATATATATATATATATATATATATATATATATATATATATATATATATATATATATATATATATATATATATATATATATACATTGATCCATTTCTCAGTGAATATAGGCAATGTATTGGGTGCATTAAAACAAAACAGATTTCCTAAACAGCTATATTTATGAAAATAATATTTTAGTCACCAAACATATTGAGAAACTGAAAGATAATACAATTAAATTCAAGCTGAATATTGCAAAAATATTACAACCTACAAAATTTCAACAATTTTTTTTATTTTTTGCTTCTCTTGATTTTTCCTCTTTTTAAAATTTGTATTTAATATTTTTCTACAACATATAAATTTGGGTGTACTAGTTTTTGGACCATTATCATAATTTATTTTGATAAGCTCCAGATTTGGCTTCAGTATTGACTAATCTAATGTATATGCACAAATATAACTGTGGTGAGGGGGCGGGGTCGAGAGCCATGGGAACCGGCCTCAAATCCCACGGAAGGAGCTCTGGACTATAAGAGGAGGAACGTTGGCAGAGGAAGCGGAGAGAGGACCGGGCCGGGACATTGTTTTACTTTTGTTTTCTGTTTGACGACAGTCTCTATGAGGAGCTGTCGTCCGTTTGTTTTGGTTTAGACAGCTGCCGTCCCTTTTATTAATAAATATCTTAACTTCGTCGGTTCTCCGCCTCCTGCTTCCCGGCGGCCAGAGGGCCATAAACTCCATCCACCGAAGCGTGAGCGGAGCAGGAGACCAGAGATGCCGCCAGCCAGGAGAACCGCTGCCGGAAACCAGAAGACGGACGGGTGGATTCCTCCACAGGGCTCCCAACACATCGTAACATCTCTCAGCTAGTGGAGGACCGAGTGACAGCGTGTCTAGAGAACCGAACCCCAATTTTTTTCCCCTCTCTCGTTTTTTTTACATCTCCTTTTCTCTCGGCCCGTCTCATATAGGTTTCGCGGGTGCTGTGGTGCCAAAGTTGCCGGTTAAATCCATTGTGGCGACCCCAGATGAATAATGGGACTAAGCCGAAACGTTGACTCTGTTTTGACAGAAATCCTACCGATAGACTTTTTGGCTGAAAGACATTATCTGTTAATGTCAGTGCTGGATTTTGACATTTCTACTTCAAAAGCGACACCAAAAGCGAGATGAGATGAGACCTTAGATTTAATCTGTGGCTGCCCTTCACAATTTCTTTGCATAGTTTCTGCAAATTTTGATTATATCTAAATAGTTTTTTCATTCGATTGAAAGCCGAAATATTGCCAACAGGGCTGGCCCTGTACTTTTAGGGGCCCTAAGCAGAATGATTTTGGGGCTCTACCTTGCTCTAAATAGTGGAGTATTGCAATTGCAAACCGTCCCACAATGATTTTATTGCTTATTAAATACAATCAATGAAACAGAAAAGTAAAGCCTGATTTTTTTTCTACTTAATAACTCTCTCAATAATTTGGATATTTTAAAACAGCACTGTTTTTGTCAACTAGCAACTTCAAAAATGAACAATTAAACTTTATTAAATCTTTAATAAAGGGACCAGTGATTCCTACTTTGCATCCTTCTGGAGTGTTTAAAACATATTTTATTAATTTGGCAAACAGATTGAAGATTCTATAAAAGATTCTTGGTTGAGTTTTTTTTTTTTTTTATAAATTCCAAAAGTAAAATCTCCAATGAAAGACAGTAAGCAATAATTAGCCAAAAGTGAAAATGCACTTCTTAGTAATAAAATATACATTCTGAACTCATTAAAAACTCAAGAAAACAACAAAAAAATTAACATTAATGCAAAGATTGATTCATAAATAATAAAACCAATAAGCAAATAATAAAAAGTAAATATGAAAAATATTCATAAAAAAAAAAAAAATTGAGAAAAAGGGAAGCAACACATACTGGGTTAATGTTGATACCCAAACACAAACTTCATTATTTCCTTCAGTCTCCTTCCCTGTTCCTTACATTTGAGATGCAGGGTCCAGGGCTTATATTAAACTATGATTAATTCAATTAGAACATAACATTTATAAACATGTCTCAGGAAAAAGAAAATATTACCAGTGTGCAAAATATGTCAGTGAAGGACGCTTCAAAATTGCATTTCAGTAAAATGAGTTTTAGACTAAAAAACAGGTCTGTAAAACCAGGAAAAAAATAAAATATTTATATAAGTACATGACGTTTACTAATCTGTAATTGCCTGATTTCAATAAATGTGCTACTAGATTATGTCTTTAACATCATCATTAGCACTTAAAAGCGATGCTAAAAAAAGATTTTGTGCTTGTCTATTCTCGTCGTCATTTCCCCCCTCATTTTTTCTACGGCTGAAGAAGAACGTTAGTTTCATTTCATTTTCGCGGTCCAATTTCCAAAATAAATCGGGTATATTATGGGAGGCAATGAAGCAAAGGCCATGGCTGTGTCTGTGCACGGGCTCGCGTTATTGTGGTGACCGGTCGGCCTTGCAGGTTTCCTTGGAAGAACAATCTCGAACCACGAGAACACAGAACGCATATGAGAAATGAGATGCTGCGATCTTCCTGTTGATCACATGACATTCACACAAAACAATTTAAACTTTAATAAAGTATTGATTTTTTTTTTTCAGTGTACATGTATAAATATTTAAGCATTAAAGCACTGTCTATGAAGATAATTAGTAAAATGCAAATAAAAATGATTTAACAAGGAAGCGGCTAGCACCACTAATAATTATTTGTTAATATTTCATAAGAGAAATATTAACAAAAGGATTTTCTTTATGGAAACATGTAACATTCAACATGCAATAAAGCGCCATCAAAAAAAAAAAAAAACTAAACCGCATAATCTTTTGTATTTACAAGTAAAATTAAGTTTTATACTCGCTTAAATTCAAAAAGCAGTAAATAATTAATATATTTATAAATTACACTAAATTAAACTAAATAATATTACGCTAAATAACTAAAGTAGGCATATAATTTTATTCTCTGATTAAAACAAAAGTGATTTAGCAATGCCACACCACTGCATCGGAAACCGCAGTGAGCACTTTTTCCGAAGTTATGCCTTTCTTTTTTACACTTAATTATTGTGTGTTTAATGTTAAATAAATCAATAATGAATAGGCTTATAAGTGTAAACTATCTTGTGTGTGTGTTTCCACCAACTGTGCCTTTCATTACTGAAGCTGCTCTCTTCCAAAACCGAAAGTTACTTCATTTGTCTGGCCATATATCGGCTTTCAATCAAATGAAAAACCAATTTAGATATAGTCAAAATTTGCAGAAACTGTGTAAAGAAATTGTGAAGTGCAGCCACAGATTGAATCTAGGGTCTCATCTTGCTCTCGCTGTCATCCAGACATCGATAAGTAGACGCCACATAAACGTCAAGTCGCAAAACTGAGGCCGGTACCAGCTGAAGCCCTTGCGAAATGTCAGAGTCAAACTTATGTAGATGTAGGTGTTGCCTAAATGACTATTAAATTTCTAATTTAAAACCAAAATACAATTAATTGCATTTTTCGTTTGATAAAAATATACAGAAACAAATAAAATCAAGGTGGCTAGTTTGTAATTTGTTTTAATATTATTAAAAAACATGCTTAGACAATTTAAGCTTAACAGGTATAAGCTGCCAATAGGCCATTAATAAATATTATTTTACTGTGTACTGGGTTATAATGTATATTTTAAAATAAAAAACTAAATATAGCATGTCTCACTGTCATTTAAAACATGTAATTCATAACATGACACATGCTGCCCTTAAGCAACATGTCAGTCAACTGCTGCTGTTGAGCGAGAGCGTGCGTAAGAGCACAAAGTCAGTATAGATATAAACAAAAGCAAGTTTATATTATAAATATTTTATTAACAATACTTATTGAAAATTCATTTAATTTTACCCCCCAAATATTATTTTTTTTTAGTTGCTTCATTAAGAAATAAGAGCACTCTAGAGCCCTGCAATACTTTGTAATAAAATAACGTTATTAACAGGTTTTTTTTTTTTCTAGAAAACTGTTTTCAGAATGTTTTGTTTAATAAGGAACGCAAAAACAAAAACGAAAAAATATAAATTTGCTCGGAGTGAACTGAATGATTTTTTTTTTTTCGTTCTTAAGCCCTGCTATATTTGCCGATACAGAAACATTTCTGAAAAAGTGGATCATCCACGATTAAATATCGTGTTATCGCACAGCCCTAGTTTTCTCCTTTTGTGTGTACAGGTTTATGAGGTTTACAGGGACACAAAGTTGCAAAAGGACATCGGAATTACTTATTTGTACTCTATTGAGGTGGTTTATAGAGACACACCTTGTGTCCCTTTAATTCAGCACAGTTAAAAAGCATACTTAACTGGAAGTTAAAAGTTTGTTGATGAACGTCCTGGTTACAACCGTAACCCATGTTCCCCGAATAGGGAACGGAGACATGTGTCTGGTAAACAGACTTTTGTGAGTACGTCAGATGACCTATCACTCTTAAGAGTAAGAAAACAGGCCAATGAAATGCCAATTGAATTGGCGGAGCTTGGCTCCACAGCTGATCCTAATGAGTCATCAGTGCAATATCAGTCAGCTGTTGTATTCAGCTCACCAGAATTTACCTGCTGAAGAGTTGATCACTCAGCTAACAGCTGGAGACGCAGGTGCTGTGACAGTGGAGACACACATCTCTGTTCCCTATTCAGGGAACGTGGTTTACTGACATTACCAGGATGTTCCCCTTCATAAGGGAACTCCAATGTGTGTCAGGTAAACAGACTTTTGGGAGACTGGAAGATGCCACAAGCAGCTAAGCCCATCACGCTCCTGATGTGCAGTTTGTCAAGCGAAGTTTGAGTGCACTGACATCACCAAAAGCGCAACCTTCCAACATTCCCTAGGCCCAGAAAATTACCATAACATGGGAATAATAATAGAATATAGATCGGGGGTCATAATTGTGCTTTTACCTTGCTTATATAGTCTAGGGATTTTTAGAGATACGTTGGGAAAGCGTGCCAGTCCCCGAAGTGGGAGGATTTTGCGGAGACCACCTGCTAACCAAGGGGAGACTTGATGTTAATAAAGCATATGGACTAGCCTTAATGAGGGGGAGTGCTTATATGATAACCTGGTTAGCGGGTAGGGAAGACACGGGTCCGCCTGGTCAGGGGGAACACTCTGTGGCTGAATCAATCATATGGTGTCACCAAAGGGGGCCACGCATAGCTGGCCCCGAACCTCAGTATGTGGGTAGACCAAACGAGCAAAACAGACATCACACCGAGCCAGGCACTCGACTCCTCCGCCGAGTCGGGTGCTGGGGGCCTTGGAGGAATTCTCTAGTGTTCGCCGAGCAGGAAACTTACTAGCAGAATAGAAAAAGAGCACGTATCTCTGGGTTAGAAGCATGGTGCAGCAAGCGTTTTTGACACCGAGCTAGTTTCATCCTGATTGACCGGAGTAACCAGTAATTGGTAGGAAACTGACTAACGTGAGAGTAGGTCAGTCTGAATTACTGGCACAATTCGCTGATCGAAAAATGGCATCAGAATCCTAACCCTCCTGATACCAACACGATCAGCAGAGCTGCCTTAAGGACAGAAAACTAATAGATACTGAATTAATTGGCTCAACGGACCTAACCAACCTTTGGGGCTAGTGATATCACAAGAGGGCAAGAGAGGGGGCAGGATAAAATTAACCATCTCGCGCCACCTGCTACTGAGGAACCGGCTGTTGAGGTTATGCTTTCCCAGCGTGTTTCCATCCCCACAGAGAACGCGGATGCCTGCACGCAAAACCTTCAGTGTGGAGGGAGAGCCCTCCAGCTATCCTGAAGGAAGAAAACACAACACTAATCTGGCATGTCTGAGGGTTTTCTCAGAGAGTATTCCCACACTACGAATAGACTCCACTACAGTACATAGGCATGCCTAATAGGGTGCTCTAGCCTGAACGACGGTGTTAACCATCGCACTGATAGGTCACCTAAGTCCACCATGCTCTGTCTAGAAACCATCCAAGGAGGTTCCAGACCTCTGCATGACCTCTGCAAGAGGATGCCCGTCCCAGAAAAAGGAAGTGCTTTTTCCAGGGAGTTCGTCAGGGAGGGCCATCATGAGGACTGTGAGTCTGGAAACTCGGGTCTGGTTGGGCCATAGAGACGCAACAAGCGAGACCCGCTCCTAGTCTCCCCGACCTTGCACAGTGTCTGTGTGAGCAGGCTCATTGGGGAAAAGAAAATGCAAATTGCTTAACCTGGGGACAGCTGAGAGCCAGCGCATTTGTGCAGAGCAGGGAAAGCAGCCAGCGAAGGGCCGCTCGAGAGAAACAGCAGGATCACCTGGGCTTCTCCGAAGCCTGCTTATAACAGCGGGACTATAACGGGGTGGAGTCTCTGTTCTCCCGGAAACTACCCGTCCTGAGAGCATGTAAGCTGGCAAGGAGAGCTTTTTAGCTGCAAGACTCCGGAGTGTGCGTCCCATGCTGCCATTAATTGGGATAACACACCTAGGAGGGAGGAAAAGCCGCTTTTTTCAGATCACTACATTCATTTGCGAGGGAGCCCCTGGCCTCCACCGAGGAAAGAATGGTTCTCCTCCTCTCCAAGCGACCCGTCTCAGGTTCACTTTGCGGTCCAATTACTGGACTTAATGGTGACCTGTGACGGGACTGTCAACTCCCAGTGGGTGAGGGGGGGTCTCAGCGTGTTACTAGCCAGTGGAATGGGCTATGACGGCAGAGCATTTTGAAACAGTGGGAAGAGCGCTCTCGGCAAGGAACAGCCAGAGTCTGATGGGGAGAGCAGTTTTCCGAGCCCACCAAAAGATGACCTGCTCCATTGCCCACGGCTGATCTTTCACCACTGAGGACTCCTGGGTAAAGTCTCCGACAGTGTTCCTGAGAAGGCCTGCCTGGGATATGGGCACACTAAGAAAGTGTAATTTGTCAGCGCGGCAAATATCTGCCAGGGTAAGCCAGGGTGGCATTTCCGGACCACTGTATGGCCATCGTCTTTCCCAGGGCACAGGCGGCTGACTTGAAGGTCATGAGAGTATGTCGATCACCGTGTGATGCTTACACATAAGCCTGGGGAAGAACCGCCCCTGTGCAGCACAGCCAGGAGGCCGTGGTGCAGGGCAGAAGTGGCATGGCCCACAGCGGTGCGGGCTCTGGCTGTGGATGGAGCAGATGGCGAGCGAACTGAAACATGCCGCGGTACCTCACACCACCCAAACGGTTGATGTGCGCTATCGCTGCCATGGTGTCTGCCCTAACCACAGAGAGCAAGAAACAGTGTCAACAGCTCCAGGCAATTGAAATGCCAAGGCAACCGGAGTCCGGTTTACAAACCTGCAGCTGCATGCTCAATACACACAGCCTGCCAGCCCATACTGAAAGCATCTGTCAAAATGACAGCATGACTGGACACTTGTTTTAAGGGCACCCAGGCCTGTAGAAGGCAATATCTATCCAGGGGCTGAAGGTGTGGAAACACAGCGTGGTGTTGTACACCCAGTGCGTATCCGTGTGCCATGCCCATCTGGGGACCCAATCGCGAAGCCAGCGATGAATTGGACAGACGCACTGGGGGATCTTTTACCACTGAGGACTCCTGGGTAAAGTCCCCGACGGTGTTGCCAAGAAGGCCTGTGTAATTTGTCAGCGTGGCGCATATCCGCCAGGTTAAGCCAGGGTAGCAATTAACTGACCACTCTGTGGCCAACGTCTGTCACAGGGCACTGACGGCTGACTTGAAGGTCATGAGAGCATAGTCGATCACCGTGCGATGCTTACGCATAAGCCTGGGGAAGAACCGCCCCTGTGCAGCACAGTCAAGAGGTCGTAGTGCAGAGCAGAAGAGGCATGGCCCGCAGCAGTGTGGGCTCTGGCTGTGAGAGACAGCTTAACCTCAGCTTACCCCTCCAGGGGGCGGCGCCCACCACCTGAGGAATAGCTTCTTGCCCACTGGCTGCCTCACCATCAAGGGAGTTGAAGGCAGAAGTGCACATGGACCGGGCGGAAAAAAACGGCTTCTATGCCTGCGTGTGCTCGCTGTGCGCCCCTGGGAAGAAGGGGACGGGAGCTAGAAGATTCATCTTACATCAGCCCGCACGTCACACCCTTTAGTCGTTCTGGCGGTGAGACTGGGGGACAAGCCATCTCCAGCCGCAATGCTGAAGCAGCCCAGGAAGCACAGCCATAATGTCTGATTCGAGAACCATGACCGTGCATGCACCCCGTAGGATAGAAGCGAGCCCGGTCTGTCATCTGAGCATAACAGCTCACCCTCCGATGTCGCGATGGACCTTTTGATCTCTGGTGTCATCAAGCGGAGGCGCAGACATCCTGGGGGATGAACCGTACAACCACTTAAAGCTTGGATGGGGTGCGCTGTGGGGGAGTGGGTGGTCTGCAGGCCCGGAGGTGACAGATAAACCCCAATTGTGATCCTTAGATCTGCCATCGTGCTAACCGCTTTCACCGGGAGCAATAAGGGTGGCTGAAGCCGTGATCTCAGTTGTGCAACAGCCACACCCTCACAGTGAGAGCATGAGCTGTCCGCGGGCACCGCATCAACATGCTGGACCCCCAGACCTGTGATGCGATACCCGTGCCCATCATCTGGAGATAGGAACCTCCACACAGTCAGAACAGCATCTTGAAAAAGATTTGTTGATTGACTGTGTTGCTCTCTTAGGGAATCTGCCTCTTTAAATAGAAAATGCTCTTTTGTGCAAACCAGCAAAACACTCAGGGGACAGGAAATCCGAGATCGACCGCCGCTGTCGCGTCTTCTCCCGCACTGGTGAGTAAGTTTTCAATCTTGATGTCAGGTTGGCAGATAGCATGTCTTCTTACCGTTTTCTTATTCTTCAGAGTGATGGGTCATCTGACGTACTCCCAAAAGTCTGTTTACCAGACAAACATTGGAGTTCCCTTATGAAAAGGAACTATGATGTTAGCTTGAGAAAGTCGGCGTGACTGCGCTGGGACTCCCTGGGATTGTGCTGAGACTGCGCAGTTGGCAGGAAGCATGTCATCCACGCACTTCATCAGTTTTACATCCAAAAAATTAATGGCTTTCGACTTAAGTCTGTGAATTTAATATTTGCACAAACATATTTTGCATTCATGCATCTTAATTTACAAGTGCGAAAAGGAAGTCTTGCATTTGCGGATCAGGTGATGCTCATGTTTGAATTGTGAATTTTTGTTTGAATACTGCCGGCTTCATTTAAATTTAGAGATTTTATTGTCAGGGTTTTTAAGCTTTTCAGAAATCAAACACACAAAAATTTTCATGAAAAAGCCACTTTGTTCTTATGCAATTTGTACACATGTACCTACTGATTTGACAATTATACAGTCCTGCGTTTCTACACTTAAGTCTGATTTAAATAAATGTGCAGTTGTATGTGTGAATACACATGCTCTCTTTTGTGTACGTGAATCATAATTTGCGCACGTGTGGATCAGGTGGCACTCATTTGGATTATGAGACAGTTTGTCTGCAAATCCTTGATCCACATGCAAATGTACTAATGCATTCAACCAGTGACCTCTAGATGGCAATCTCAGCATTACAGAGCAGGCCACATTCACAGTTTTTATAACCTAATGACCTGTAAAAGCCAACAAAGTCACAAAAGTGGATATCGCGACGCATCAGCTCGATAAATGGCTGGGTATTCTGACACTCTATGCCTGTGTGAGGTCAACATTTAAACCCCTGGAAAGTCAAATCTCCTCTCAGCGCATATTATAACATTCAGTATAGGTTAAAATAGTGACATCTTACGCTTCAATTTTTTGGGTCCATGATTGATAGAAAATGTTAAAGAAAGGTTATGAGTACTTCACCCTAAGGAAACATTTCTGCCCATACCGATACATGTAGGAAATATGCTTTATTTGCAAATTTCTTATTTTAATTAAAACATGCAAACATACTGTGCTGTATTATTCTGGCAATAACTTGTATTACTCTCAGGGATGGGCAAAAATACATTAAAAAGTATTTTAAAATAAAATATCAAATAATTTAATTTTATACGTCAACACAACACGTATGAAAACAAAAATACTGCATTTTGCATTTTGAAAATACTACAAAATACGTTTACATGGGAGTATAACATTTCTTCACTAACCTTGTATCAATAGGCATATTCGATAAATATTAGTGAAGTAAACAATGACTGACAGCAACAGTGTTTCTCTGAGCAAGTTTAAGTCTGCTTCTCTGCTTCACCTCTACTCTTGTACAAATGTTGTTTCTCTTTCATTTTAGTATAAATTTGTACAAATTCATGAGTTTGCTCCTCATTAGTTCCAAAAAGAAATACTGTCTTCTTCATATTCAGTACACTTTTTAACTCTTTTTATTCGAGTCGATACTATCAAAACAACCTCTTAAAACTTCAATATTAGAAGGTGTCCATTCTTGAACAAGTCATTTTTCCTTCTTTACTTGCTTATCAATTGGGACATACACAAAATAATAATCAGCACGTGTGGCACATGTGACATAATGGTAATATCCCTTTAAATAGTTGTCCATAAAACAATGATTAAAGTGCCCTAGGGTAAATTTGAGGGAATCTGGAGATATGTTATCAAGTTCGTCCAGAACATTTTCAACAGTTTTAAACACTGTATCAATTTGAGCACGTGGGTGTATGTATACAACAGCAAAGAACAGCTGACGGAATTCCAGTGGGAGATAGAAAGGATGTAAGACTGCAATAAGTTCAATATCTGCATTGCATATGTTGTTTCATATTATTGTAGTCGTACACCAGCTTTCCTTAATATAAATACACACACCTCCGCCGTGTTGTTTCCCAGTTGTATTTTTGTCTCTGTCCAGTCAAACAGGTGTTCCAAGCCCTCCCTCGATCTATAAAGTGCTATCAGAGACTGAGTGGTCCAGCCAGATTACAGTGAATGCCATAACGTGAGAGTTTCTGTATTAATGCATAAAACTTACATTGACTTGTAATTCATACACTTTATATTGAAGCGAGCAAACATTGCCAAAAAGTATTCCGGGCAATGGGGTGAATCTTTGAGCTTTCTTACAGTTTTTATTCCAACTGCTTACATGCGTTTTCAAAACAGTATCACCTTTTTCTCCAAAACTCTACACAAAATTCTCAAAACTACACACACAAAATGCAAAATGCCTCACATTTCCTTCAAAATGTAACACTGCATTCAAAATGTCATTAACACGTGTTAGAATAAAGCATTTGCATCAAATGGCAAACACTTTTTTCATAATAGTACATGTTTGGATATACCATGTAAACACAGTTGTTCTAAATCTAAAGCTCTTTGCTCTTTCATAGGCTTAAATCTACATTTCAGTACAAAGTTCTACAGTGAAAATAATCTGCTGAGAGGGGGAACAGGTACACTGTTACAGTTTTTCTTGTTTGTTTTAACCTGGTTAAAGAAACTAGGATCCACTCCATTTTCCTCATCACTATGTAGCAGAGCAGAAGCTATGTCTTGCAAATGTGTAAACCCTTTCTCATTGGATTGATACATTTTCCCCAACATTTTTCAAAACAGTTAACATGGATGTCATTCAAGCAGCCCAAACTGCATTGTTTTAGCTATGGTAACCAAACAGAAACCATCTATTCCCAACCATTCGACACTACCAAGATCAGTATGAAATCTCTGAAGCACCGGTTTAACACTCCTTCATACAAATCTTCAATTAGCAATCAGTCTGCAAACCTCATAAAAAAGGTGGCAGGTCTATGTTGTTCTTTGCCAGCATGGATGGAGGAGGTCAATAGTGGCTATGTCTTCCCAATAGATTTGACTCTAGATTTGTGTTTTCTGTAATATTTACAGTATTTAATTGGTTTCTTTTTGTTTTGTTTTCTACAGTATTTCAGTTTTCAGCCACAGTTTTTAAAAATGTCATGGATTCAATAAAATCTTAATCAAAGCATTTCTTATTCTTGATCCAATTCTTTGCGAAAAGACAAATTTGTTACAGCCTACATAGAAAGTCAACTGACGGCATTGGCAATAGGCTACAATGTTAAGCAATGGTGCACTGATTCACACTAAGTTGTGTATTTTGTTGTCCATTGTATAATGATTGATTGAAAAAGGTCATATACTTGTTTGCAAGTTGTGTTGTTTGAAGGCAAAATTAGCTTTTGTTGCATATTTTAAATGTTTTGTCACAGTTAGAGCCTTTTGCAAGCAAAATGTGTCATTTTGACCATGAGTGCTGCTGTTTAGGCCTGTGTATTAACTGTTTTGAAAATGTGTAGTTTCGGTTGACAACTGCATCAAAGCAATCAAGAAAAACTAACACCAATCACATGTAGAAATAGGAAATATTTATTAGACCAAACATTACTGGGGGTATTCCAGAAAGCTGGGTTAACTTACCATCTGCTAAACCCTGAACTCTCGGTTGAATCTGCATCAATGAAAGAAAGAAATATAAGATGAGAAATAGATAAGAAAAGAAAAAATAAATAATAAGAAAATTCGTTACTTCTTTAAATTACACATGCCACCCTCCCTTTTATTGTAATGAAAAATTAAACTTCTCTTTAACATTTTTTTTGATGACTTGCTTACATCATCTTTTAATAGTGTCTCCTATCCGATCATCTGCATTTACACGGCACATGGCAAAGGCGCAATGACCAGGAAAAAAAGAGCGGGCGCTGACTAACAGCTGATAATTAAATAGTGCTCTTTTCTCTATTCCTGTTGCTGCAGTATAAATGCATATTCACCTGTGGTCTGTACAAATCCCATTTTCTTCGGTTGTTCATGTACAACAATGTTCTAACATCTTGGTGATTGCTTCAGGCCATAGATGCTGTAATTTAGTTTTGCAATCAAGTTGCTCCTTTCCAAAACTTTTAGGTTGTTGCAAGCACACTTATTTTAGTTCTCCATTTAGAAAAAAAGTTTTTTACATCAATCTGATGCAGCTTTAATGCATGTTGAACAGCCAGAGCAATTATTGTTCTAACTGACTCAAATCTGACCACTGGACCGAATGTCTCACACAGTCTTTGAGAAAAATCTTGTGTCTTTCCATCAGCATCAACTTTAACCTTGAACACCCTTTGACTTGAACTGCCTACAGTTTTTTAACCTCTTGTCCCCCCTCTCAGCAGATTATTTTCACTGTAGAACATTGTATTGAAATGTAGAAATAAGCCTATGTAAGAACAAATATCTTTAGATTTAGAACAACAGTGTTTATATGGTGTACCCAAACATTTACCATTATGAAAGACGTGTTTGCCATTTGATGCAAATGCTTCATTCTGACGTATGTGTATGGCATTTCGGAAATGTGAGGCATTTTGTATTTTGTGTGTGCAGTTTTGAGAATTGTGTGTACAGTTTTAAAAAAAAAGGTGACATCTGTTTTAAAAAGTGTGGAAGCAGTTAGAAAAAAAATCTAAAAACATCACATCTCGACTGTAGAACATCTTTGCAAGTTTTGAATCATAGAGTCAATATCCTTTTGTTTCTGTTGCATTTCCAAAAAAGATACACTTATTTGCTTTGTGATCCAGTTTCTTTCTTTCATTTAGGGTACATGCACATATACAATACATTCAAAAATGCGCAGATTATCAATCTTTGGTTTCACGAGTTCACACTTGCAATTGTTTCAGAATAAAAGCGTAATTGGCGTGCTGTCCGGGGAGAGGGCTCTGAGCTCAGGGAGACACCCCAACTCGAGTTATTCCCCTTATCAGGAAACGGGGAGGAATTGGGATTCGAGCGAAGTATCTAGCCCGGCCCCAGAACACTCTCCCCGGGATTGTAATGCTTAAGAGGTGAGGTGACGGGGTGGTGGAGGGATGCTGAAGTCGTGAGATGCTGCAGGTAAGACAGCTTTGGTATATATAGGGGTTTGGTCAAGAACTGATTGGATAATAGAATAATTGTCGATGACGTATTTGATACTGAAACTTCTGCGCGTGCTCCTCCCGAAATTTGTTTACAAAGCATCACTTCACGAGTTTACACTTGCAATCGTTTCAGAATAAAAGCGTATTTGGCGTGCTGTCCAGGAAGGGAGCTCTGAGCTCGGGGAGACAGTCCAACTTGAGTTATTCCCCTTACCATGAAACAGAGAGGAATTGGGATTCAAGCAAAGTATCTAGCCCGGCCCCAGAACGCTCCCCAAAACTGCTTATTTGGTTACAGGACAGCAGACAGACAAGTGTGTGAGCCCGCCAAAATTTGCTGATCTTTAAAATTTGGAGGGGTGCTGTTGAGTGGATGGTTGTGCGTTGTAAGGTGTGTGTCTTGGGAGGAGGCAGTTACTGTATTGATGGTGATGCGTTAAGTGTGTCCAGCAGGAGTGATCACTCCCACAGGAGACGGGCGTCTCCCGTGAGAGTGGTCTTTCTGTTAGCAGTGGTGCGTAGTGAAGTATGCATCCCCGTAATAGTTGTCGCTGTGCTAACAGAGGTGTATGATATGATGTGTCTCCCATAGGAGTGGTTACTGCGCTTGGAGTGGTGCATGTGTGCGTCTCCCATAGGAGCGGTCACTGCACAAGCAGTGGTGCATAATAAGGTGTACGTCTCCCGTGGGAGCGGTCACTGCGCTAGCAGGGGTGCATAATAAGGTGTACTTCTCCCGTGGGAGCTGTCACTGCACTTGCAGTGGTGCATAATTATAAGGTGTACGTCTCCCGTAGGAGCAGTCACTGCGCCAGCAGTGGTGCATAATAAGGTGTACGTCTCCCATGGGAGCTGTCACTGCACTTGCAGTGGTTCATAATTATAAGGTGTACGTCTCCCGTGGAAGCTGTCACTGCGCTTGCAGTGGTGCATAATTTTAAGGTGTACGTCTCCCGTGGGAGCTGTCACTGCACCCGCAGTGGTGCATAATTAAAAGGTGTTCGTCTCCCGTAGGAGCGGTCACTGCGCTTGCAGTGGTGCATAATAAGGTGTACGTCTCCCGTAGGAGCAGTCACTGCGCTTGCAGTGGTGCATAATAAGGTGTACGTCTCCAGTGTGAGCTGTCACTGCACTTGCAGTGGTTCATAATTATAAGGTGTACGTCTCCCGTGGGAGCTGTCACTGCGCTTGCAGTGGTGCATAATTTTGAGGTGTACGTCTCCCATGGGAGCTGTCACTGCACTTGCAGTGGTGCATAATAAGGTGTACTTCTCCCGTGGGAGCTGTCACTGCACTTGCAGTGGTGCATAATAAGGTGTACGTCTCCCGTAGGAGCAGTCACTGCGCTTGCAGTGGTGCATAATAAGGTGTACGTCTCCAGTGTGAGCTGTCACTGCACTTGCAGTGGTTCATAATTATAAGGTGTACATCTCCCGTGGGAGCTGTCACTGCGCTTGCAGTGGTGCATAATTTTGAGGTGTACGTCTCCCATGGGAGCTGTCACTGCACTTGCAGTGGTGCATAATAAGGTGTACTTCTCCCGTGGGAGCTGTCACTGCACTTGCAGTGGTGCATAATTATAAGGTGTACGTCTCCCGTAGGAGCAGTTACTGCGCTAGCAGTGGTGCATAATAAGGTGTACGTCTCCCGTGGGAGCTGTCACTGCACTTGCAGTGGTTCATAATTATAAGGTGTACGTCTCCCGTGGGAGCTGTCACTGCGCTTGCAGTGGTGCATTATTTTGAGGTGTACGTCTCCCGTGGGAGCTGTCACTGCACCCGCAGTGGTGCATAATAAGGTGTACGTCTCCCGTGGGAGCTGTCACTGCGCTTGTAGTGGTGCATAATTTTAAGGTGTACGTCTCCCGTGGGAGCGGTCACTGCGCTTGCAGTGGTGCATAATAAGGTGTACGTCTCCCGTAGGAGCAGTCACTGCGCTTGCAGTGGTGCATAATAAGGTGTACGTCTCCCGTGGGAGCTGTCACTTTACTTGCAGTGGTGCATAATAAGGTGTACGTCTCCCGTGGGAGCGGTCACTGCGCTTGCAGTGGTGCATAATAAGGTGTACGTCTCCCGTAGGAGCAGTCACTGCGCTTGCAGTGGTGCATAATAAGGTGTACGTCTCCCGTGGGAGCTGTCACTTTACTTGCAGTGGTGCATAATAAGGTGTACTTCTCTCATGGGAGCTGTCACTGCACTTGCAGTGTTGCATAATTATAAGGTGTACGTCTCCTGTAGGAGCAGTCACTGCGCTAGCAGTGGTGCATAATAAGGTGTACGTCTCCAGTGGGAGCTGTCACTGCACTTGCAGTGGTTCATAATTATAAGGTGTACGTCTCCCGTGGGAGCTGTCACTGCGCTTGCAGTGGTGCATAATTTTGAGGTGTACGTCTCCCGTGGGAGCTGTCACTGCACTTGCAGTGGTGCATAATAAGGTGTACTTCTCCCGTGGGAGCTGTCACTGCACTTGCAGTGGTGCATAATTATAAGGTGTACGTCTCCCGTGGGAGCAGTCACTGCGCTAGCAGTGGTGCATAATAAGGTGTACGTCTCCCGTGGGAGCTGTCACTGCACCCGCAGTGGTGCATAATTAAAAGGTGTATGTCTCCTGTAGGAGCGGTCACTGCGCTTGCAGTGGTGCATAATAAGGTGTGCGTCTTATGTAGGAGCAGTCACTGCGCTTGCAGTTGTGCATAATAATATGTGCATCTCCCGTAAGAGCGGTCACTGCGCTTGTAGTTGTGCATGATAATGTGTGCGTCTCCCGTGGGAGCGGTCACTGCGCTTGCATTGGTGCATTAAGTGTGCGTCTCCCATAGGAGCGGTCGCTGCACTAGCAGTGGTGCATGATAATAATAAGGTGTGCATGGCCTGTAGGAGCGGTCACTGGACTAGCAGTGGTGCATGATAAGGTGTACGTCTCTCGTGGGAGCTGTCACTGCACAAGCGGTGGTGCATAATAATAAGGTGTACGTCTTCCATAGGAGCGGTCACTGCACTAGCAGTGGTGCATGATAAGGTGTACGTCTCCCATGGGAGCTGTCACTGCACTTGCAGTGGTGCATAATAATAATAATAATAATAATAATAATAATAATAATAAAGGTGTGCGTCTGCTGTAGGAGCGGTCACTGCACTCGCAGTGTTGCATTGTAAGGTGTACGTTTCCGGTAGGAATGATCACTGCACTTGCAGTGGTGTATAATGAGGTGTGCGTCCCCCGTAGGAGCAGTCACTGCATTAGCAGTTGTGCGTAGTAAGGTGTACATCTCCTGTAGGTGTGTGTTTCCCATAGGAGCAGTCACTGTGATAGCAGGTGTGCCTAGTAAGGTGTATGTCTCCGGCAGGAGTGATCACTGCGCTTGCAGTAGTGTGTAATAAGGTGTGCGTCCCCTGTAGGAGTGGTCACAGCATTAGCAGTGGTGCATAGTAAGGTGTATAATTGATCTGGAGTTTTTTGGTAATAGTAAGGTAGGATATGTAAGAAGATTATTATTGCAGTGTAAGTAGGGAAAAATCAGGAAACAGTATATGATAACATGCATGGAATATTTAGAAGCTTTACTATGCTGTTAATTATGACTGCCGGGGTGATCTATGGAAATACCAGCTCTGAATAAGGAGGGGCTGATCCGCCTCTGGTACCAAGTGTCTGAATTTTTGGAAGGCAAAATGAGAAAGAGAGAGAGAGAGAGAGAGAGAGAAAGCAATTTGATTTTTGGACCCAGGAATGTGCTTTGCAGTAAATATACTGGTCACATGCTGAAATCCAAGTTAGGAGTCTTAGGAGGGGAATTAATGCTAGCGAATTCGAAAGGCTTTTATTATGCTATGAACGGTTGCTTCATTGTCACAGCGAATTATGATGCAGGAAGCGGACTATTCTTTTCCTCATAGGGATGCACCGATGACTAGTGGATAAAGCTCGAATAGCGCCTATGGTTTTAGTGGTTGCGGCAGGTCTAATGGCTGGGGCGGCCAAGTTGACGCGAACCAGCGTCCTTAATAATAACCTCCGAATCCCAGCTAGGGAGGATATTAGGTTGCTGTAGAAGGAGAGACTGTTCCATTGTTTGAGGAATATCCATAAACGAAGTTCCTTTAGGCTACTGTCCGATGGATATTTGATCTTTTTGACCGTGAGCTGAGGACGCGAGAAATAAGAGATGAGAAATAAACGAGCGGCCTTGGGGAATTATACGCATTGCGAAATTTAAATGGCCGAGAATTGATGATAGCTCACGCTTAGAACGGGTCTAATAGGGAGGAAGCTACCAGGATCGTTTGATCAATTTTCTCTTTCGACTACAGGAGGGGGGGCTAATGACACCTGGATGAAAACCTGAAGAAACAGATCCGTTAATAGAAATTCTGTGAACTTGGGATCGGGATGTTGGAACAATTAGGATCTTAGGCGAGAAACATTCACAGGAGTCAAGGTACTTTCTAAGATTTTTAATTTACAGATTTTCTCACAGGACATATTGTGCGGGTGTGAGCGCCGCCGCAGAAATTGCAAACATGCAAAAAACGACATTTCTGTCTCCAGCACCTGCCGTTATTAAAGCCGGTGCAGGGGCTGGCAGAGGCTGGGACAGAAAGGCGGTGATCAGAAAAGAGGGGCGGAATATTTGTATTTGAAGGGATGTAACTGGTAGAGGTCGGGGAGGGGGGAATGGGATTTATGAATGGGCATGATTCGGTGGGGTGGGTGTTGGATCAGCAGATCGCGCAAGATATACTGCGGCAACCGAGAAAGAATTTATTGTGAAGATCTGTGTCTATGGCTCCCCAGAATGGGGTCTGGTTCCATTGTGAAATGCGAATGGCTCATTTAGCTGAGAAAAGGCGGTGGTAGGTATAGAAATGGGAGTTTCCATATGAGAGCGCAAGCTCAGCGACTGTCGCAAGATAATCATTGAGCTCGCGCCTCATGTGGGGATAGACGGAACAAATGACGTCGGTGTAGCGTCAGAATGCTACGGTGAATTCTGCAAAAGATAAGATGCGGGACTTAATGTTAGCTGTGTTTTTTAGGGTTACTGAAAATTGGCCGCAATCTATCTGGCGGTCTACCGATGCGGGTGGAATGGGTGAGAGGAGAGAAAATAGATCAACATCCAAACCTGACAGGATTTGGCTCCTGATGGTGTTGGAGACGGGTGGAGGATCAAGGGTGAGGGCGTTGGGTGGAACGGGTAGAGGCATAGCTGTGGACAGAGAAAAAGACTTAGTGTGAGAAACTGGCTGTGGAAAGTTAGAGGCTAGAGCCGTTTGCGGAGGCATGCTAGTGCTACTGATGGCCCTAGGGTCACAGGTGGAAGGAAAAGAGAAGGGAGGAGGGGCTGCTGACGTTAGTGACATCAGCGGAGGCGGCCTCACGCTGAAACCTGCGTCCGGGCCTGAAAGAAAGTTGGAGGCTAGAGCCATTTGCGGAGGCATGCTCGAGCTACTGCTGGCCCTAGGATCACCGGTGGAAGAAAAAAGAGAAGAGAGGAGGGGCTGGCGGAGGCGGCCTCACCCTGGAACTTGCGTCTGGGCCTGAAAAAACCTGGGGAAGAAGAGGAGGAATTAGAGGAGCTGGTGTTTGAGCTGGAAGCGGAGGCGGCCTCACGCTCGCACTGCTCGTGGGAACTTGGAAGGCAGATTATGGATTTGGGCCTGTGCTACCTGTAGCGACCCTGCTCTTGAGTTGGAGGGGGGGGGGGGGGGGGCAAGGATAGAGTTGGGGATGAGCTTCTGGTGCCTCTACTGGAGGCAAGCTCACGCTATACGTGCTTAGAGCCGGCGTGGAGTCCAACTTCCAGGGATTGAGATCCTTCGTCATCGGGACCTGGGGCTCTGCCCAGACTCGCTGAAGGATCCAGACGCTGGTATGGAGTTATTTTGGACCTGGCTGGATTTTTTCATGGTTTTGGACGGTGGAGTGATGGAAGGAAGTGGTGCTCTGGATTGCAAGGAGTTATACATGGCTAGGAGATCCGCCTTGGTGGTTCAACGCGGAACGATGACGCCTGCGCTGGCCAATGCTTGGCAGAGGTCGGAGACAGTGCTTATCCCCGTGGCTGGGACGAAGGACATGGCTGAGGCGAATGATGAGGCTGGAGAAGACTGCCTTCTGGGAGATGGAGATAGTGAGCCCCGTCGTGATCCAATGGCCGTGGTTCTGGTTGAACGGCGGCCTTGAGGTGGAGCCGCGGGCTGAGCTGGTGTGCTCTGCGGGGCTACGGTGCTCTGGGTACCGGCGGGAGATCTCAGAGGAGCCTCGGCAAGGAAAGCATCGTCCTCTGCGAAGAGATTAATCTCGGACATGGTTCAGCGTCTAAGTTTTGATGCTAAAGTCATAAGATGCTGCAGGTAAGACAGCTTTGGTGTATATATAGGGGTTTGGTCAAGAACTGATTGGATAATAGAATAATTGTCGACGACGTATTTGATACTGAAACTTCTGCACGTGCTCCTCCCGAAATTTGTTTACAAAACATCACTTCTCACCTGTCCAGGTTGTCCAGACAGATTTAATTGGACTTTGATACATAGCTGTTGATAGTCCTTTTGCCTAGAACTTTTGAGGTAGCTTTGCATCGGCTAACATTGATCTCACTGTTTCCAGCAGTGTTTTATTCATTTGTTCAGTTACTCCATTTTGTTCAGGGTTTTGGGCACTGTAAGCTCATGTTAAATTATTTCTTTTTTCAAGAAATCACAGATGATGTATATTCTCCACCATTGTTGCACAAGACTTTCAGATGTCTTCCAGTAGATTGTAGGGACTTCTGAAAGAATTCACTTTACTACTTCAGGACATACATCCACACATACAGATGTTACTACTTCAATGTGTTCCTTTTGGCGCCATTCATACCGCAGTGACAGCGGCACTTGGTGCGCCAGCAGCTTTTGACCGCTGGGTGGCAGTTTAACCACAGATATTCAGCTTTGCCTTTCCACAACACTAAACAGACTTTTCTGTGCGTACCTTATGTGATCAGATGTGTTCAATTAAAATATAATTTTGATTTAGGTTTCTTAGTAATAAACATGATCTTATGCTCGCTCAGCGCGCTTCAAGTTTTGCCGTTGTGTGCTGTGTGCTCGAGCGGAAAAGCGTGTTACTTCTGTTTCATTGTTCAGTCAAATGAAAGCACTGCAGGGTTTCTGTTGAGGTGACAGCGGGGTTTGGGTTGTCAATGCGAGTATGGCAAACTTTTAAAGATGGAGGAGCGTTTTTGGAACGTTAAGGCGTGCGCTTTGTGATCGGCCACTAAATGTACAACAAATATTTGTTAACTCTTTGGATGGTAACACATGCAAACACACGTTTCTACAGACGCATTTTGCCAAAGAAGCAAATTGAAAGAAGGATATGTCTGGTCACAGTTTCACACAGAGTTGACATTAACCAGGGCTGATGCAGATCACCTCTGTGCTGTCTGGAGCCGCTTTATAAACTTAAAAAAGCAGGCTGTTGATGATTTAGGGTGGGCTACAACCAACAAACCCCTTTTTTATTTTATTTATTTTATTTTTTTGAAAATTACAGTTATTAATAGTTCTTATATAATATCAGCTTTTAAAATAGCCTACAATCTACGAATCAAACAAATCCAAAGATTTTCTTAATTTTGGTATAATGATAACTCCGCACCAAACTGAGGCTTTCATTTTATAGCTTATAAAACATGTATGCAATGTCATATGTAAGGGCTGTGACGGTCACCGTGATGACAATCACTCTAGAACACACATTTTCTGTTTTGTTGCCAAGTAGCCTAAACATTTATGAATATAACGTTAACTTAGACGTGATACAGCAAGTTCAAGTTCAGCCATGAACCTCGCTGGAAAACTTATATTACATGGCCAATCTGGAAACATTTTGGATTCGTGGCGAACGAGAAAGGCGAATCAATAATTAGGATGAAGCTATTTGTTGGGCTTGTTTAGAAAAATAAGTGTTAAATGGACAAACACGTCAAACCTCCAGAGCTGCGGTCATGTCACCCAGCCCATGAAATGCGGAGCCAGCTCCGGTGTCATCTACTGAACGCAAATGCCCAGCTAGTCCAGCCAGGTATGGCAGAGAGGCCTTTTCAAAAATGGCCAAATACAAAAGAGAAACTGATAAATAGTAGATGATGAGAAATGGAGCAGCATATTTAGTAGTTGAGAACGCTCCGCTCCGCGATGTAGAGCTGGTTTCCGAGAAATGCAGGCGGCGGAGCAAGATACCCTCTTTGCCACGGTTGCGAAAAAGTATCTGCATGCGCTACAGTCACACCGTCTCAGTGCTGCTGGAAACATTGTAATCTCAAATAAGTCTCTGCTTAAACCGAACAAAGTCAACATGTTAGTTTTTCTGGCAAAGAATTTAAAATATGAATAGAAAACAAAGGCGGAGAGAAGCAGTTTTTTTTTTCAACATCTGACTTATGTTGTTACAAGCCTAGGCTAATATTTTTGTTCTTCGTTACTATTTATATTATTATTGATTAGTATTTGTGAAGTTTCTAAAATGTAACGTTTACTGTTTCAAGCAGTTAAAGTTATTTCTATTTAACTAGCCTACATTATTATAGGCTGTATTGTGTTGTTTTATCTATGAAAGTTAAACAACAAACATGTTCGTTTGTACGGATATTTAGCATAATACTTTGGTCTTTTTTGATTTCTTATTTTTTACATGAAATGTAAAATAACTTAGGTAGGCTACTTGGGTACAGGGGCGTAATTTGTTGGTAGTATACCGAGGAATACTTAGACAGTGAATATTGTCATCATTATTTAAAAAATTATAAATAAATAAATAAATAAATAAAACACCTTACGGAAAGGATGAAATAAAGGAAAAGCATGCTCTTAATCATTCTTCATAATCTGATTCGTAGCTATACATGCAAGAAACTTATATTGCGCCGACAAGAACAAGCTCTAAAAGGTAAAGTCTAAAGCCAGAGGAGTTATTGATATTAATGTTAGTTGTTAATATGATCATAAACACTGCGTTGTACAATTAACGCCGTCATTGTGCCGTGTCTGCGATTTTTTATTTTATTTATTTATTTATTTTTTCTCGTTGAAGAACAGAAAATTCATGCTATCGCCGTCTTCCCAGCCAGGTTTTCATGCACAGTTTCCGTTTTTGTTTCTTCTCAAACAATAAAGTTTCGCTATAGCAGGCCCGGCGGCAGGATATCATAAATGAGGGCGCAAGGGCGCAATCCCATTGCACTTGACCTGATGACTGAATTTGGTCCTTTCTTGTTCCTTTTATTTAGGCTATTTATTCATTCATTACTTTGCATTACCGATATAGTCCTACTTTTTATAGTAATAATAATGCAGTTTCGCTATTACCGATTTTATTAATGAAGGCAACGATGCCGTTTACATTAATGCAGAAAGATCATGGTTTAAGCACCAAACAAGTGGTTTAAATTATGTTAGTCTCCTTATTTCTTTCCGTTTTATTTTAAATATTATAAATGTTTAAAGTTTTAGGTAAAGACGTCAAAATATGCCCACACATGCAAGCTAAACTAGATCATATCTGAGTCATCACGCTTTATTACCCAACCAAAATCAGCGAGGAAAAAATTAATGTTTTAAATTAAATTATATTTAAATGTTAAATTAAATTAAAAAAATGAATTTAAATTTTAAATGCCATTTAAAAATATTTGCTAAAATTAATGTGTTACTTAGTTACATTTTTAGGCATTAGCCAAACAGAAAGCCTGTCTGCGGTAAATCCACATGCACTAAATAGCCTACCTTTTTCTTTTATAACACTGTAAACATAACTTTGCAGGTCGATCATCTTCAAACGCAAAAGGCATTTTTTAATGGCCTAACTTGTCTGCTGCTGTAGAATGGGATGTTATTTTTTTACATAACTTTAAACGTGTGCTTTAGCTATGTCAAAATGAAAGCAAATTTTTTTAAGGGTTCTGCGTTTTGTCAATTGTATAGCTTAATAATAATAATAATAATAATAATAACAATAATAATAATAATGGATATAACAAATTATAATATTATAGTATAGACATTTTTACTAGGCTACTTTAATATTAATCCCTAACTGAAAAACTAATGTGAAAATGACTGGCAGCTGTGCTAAAATAAATTTCTTCTGCGTTTTTTCCCTTTATACAGTAGCTCAATAGTTTTATTCAAAGAATTAGTTAAGCAAAACATGAAATAAATTAAGCTGCGTGTCTTCGTGATATCCACTAGTCCAGTTTTCTCCAGTGTGAGTTTAGAGTGCGCCTCCACCGCATGTTCATAATTGTTTGCACTACTGCCCTTTTTGCACTGTCTTTGTACGCAGTGACGCTGCACTGCTTTGGCAATACGAATGTACAGTTATTTGTCATGCCAATAAAGCACCTCAAATGTGAAAATAGCCTAGGCAACAAATAACAAATCGGAGTCTAATAATAAAATAAATGCCATTTTCATTTTCATACATGTGTGGGTTTTGACAATATGTGTTTAATTAAGCTATAAAGATTAGCCTATCAGATGAAATGCATAGTGAAATATTAAATAAATTTATCTTTTGCCATGCTCGACATCCTTTCGCTTTCAGAGCCTTTCACGAAGCTTCTGAGAGAGTCTTTGAGGGTATCTCCAACCTGTGTCTACAGAGAGAGATCGAGAAGCAGCTTCTCCCGGTCCAGAGCGCGTATACGCAGTGGCAGATGGTCGAGCTGGGTATTTCTCCCTTGCCTGGCGTCCTTTGGGTCCGGTCCTCCAAGAGCGGTTTGTATATAGGAAAAAAGCTTTCCTAAAAGAGCAACACGGTCGTGCAGCGCGTCTTTTTCAAGACGTCACTCCGACCGTGCGTTTCTGGATGCGGTGGTTTCCTATCCCCGGATGATGGGCACGAGCACAGCGTTTCATGTCTGGGGGTCCAGCATGTTAATGCGGTGCTCGCGGGCAGTGCATGCCATCACTGATGTCATGTCTGTTGCGCAGTTAAGATCGCGGCTCGCTCTTGCAAAAGAGCCACCCACCCCAGTTGTCCCCCGCACTGCGGTTGGCACTCGGGCAGATCTGAGGGTTTCAGTGAGAGTAAATCCGCCGCCCCCGGGCCGCGGACCTCTCGCTCCTCCACGCGCTCCATCCAAGCTTCAGGTGAAGAGAAGCGCTCTGTCCTTGGATGGTCGCTCTCTCACCTGATGACACCGGGGGTCAGATGTCCATCGCTGCATCGGAGGATGGGCTGTCATTGTCTGATGAGGATGCGAGCCCGCTTGCTCCCTCCCTCCAGGGTGGAGAGCGCGGCGTTAGCATCTAAAAAGCAGACATGATGGCCGTGCTTTCTCGGGCTGCTTCGGCCGTGGGTCTGGTGATGGTTTATCCCCCAGCCCCGCGGCCGGACCGACTAGATGGGTGTGATGTGGAGGATATAAGGAGGCAAGACCTTCAAAGCCTCCCGTCCCCTTCTTCCCGGAAGTGCACAGTAAACTCACGCTGTCCTGAGGGCACTTTTTTCTGCCCGATCTGCGTGCGCTTCCATCCTCACCATCCTTGGAGGTTGGGCTGTCAAGGTCTGACGAGGATTCGAACCCGCTCGCTCCCTCCGGGACTTTGAGCGCGGCCTCGAATCCAGAAGCAGACTTTGCGGCTGTGCTTCCCCAGGCTGCTTCGGCCGTGGCTCTGGAGATGGTTTATCCCCCAGCCCCACGGCCGGACCTATTAGAGGGGTGTGATGTGGAGGATGAAGGCGAGACCTTCTAAGCCTCCCCATCCCCTTCTTCCTGGATGGGCACAGTAGGCTCACGCAGTGTGCTGCGTGCGCCTTCCCCCTCACCATGCACGCTAGGGCCACCTACCAGCGCTACCAAGCGCAGGCGCTGGCCCGGCTGCGCGAGGATGGTTCTGACCCAGGACTGAGCATGCGCTCCGCACCGCAACCGACTATTCTCTTACAAAAAAAAAAAAAAAAAAAAGTCGGCTGTGTGTGCCCTGGGAAGGACGATGATCACATCCGTGATCCAGGAATGCCACCTCAGGCTAAACCTGGTGATGTGCGTGACGTTGACAAAGTTCGCTTTCTTAACTCACCCATATCCCAGGCTGGCCTGTTCGGCGACACTGGCGGTGAATTCGCCCAGGAATTCACGCCGGTGATAGAGCAGTCGGAGGCGATGGGCGAGGTCTCTATCGGCGGGATTGTATGACCGCTCCCCCCCGCCGAGCCATCCACTTCCACTGCTTTTTCGCCGAGGACGCCGCTTTGCTTCGCCGCCTGCGCCTCCGGCCACGCGGCTGCGCCGAGCATCGCGCCGGCAACCAGCGTCCCCCGCTCAGGGCGCCGCTAAGTTCGGTAAAACGGACCGCGAAGCGTCCCTGAGGCAGGCCATCTGGGGAGGAGGGAATTTGCTCTTTCCCCGCTGGAGGGCGGGGCACGTTATTTAAAGGCGTAAAAAAAAGAAAAAAAAAACGCCATCAAAATCCTCAGTGAAAGAGCACTTTACCCCTCCTCGGGATGTGACAGCCCGAACACTGCCAGTCTGGGACGCTATGCCTGAGAAGAGAACGGTCTCCTTTCTCTCCACTCCCAGCCCCTCTCCTGGAGTTTGAGTGCGAGACGAGAACATCTCCTCTCCTGCTCTCCTGTGGGACCCCAGCGCTCCCCGGATGAGCCCACTCACTCCACGCTGCCCCGCCGCTGGCACGTCAGCGATCGTGCGGGTGGGACCATTTGCGGGGGCTCTGCCTGCCTGGTTAGCGCGGGCCAGCCCATCGCAATGGCTCATCTATACGACCAGACTCGGCTATGCGATTCAGTTTGCTAAACGGCCGCCCAGGTTCACGGGCGACCAGGGTCAGTCCTGCGTCCGCCCCTGTCTTGCGAGAGGAGATTGCTGTCCTCCTGGCGAAGGATGCAATCGAGCCGGCCCTCCAGCCGAGATGGAGCGCGGGTTTTACAGCCCGCACTTCATCGTGCCCCCCCCCAAAAAAAAAAAAGCGGTGGGCTATGGCCAATGCTATGTCTGCACATTTTGAACCGCTGCCTTCACAGGCTGCGCTTCGGAATGCCTACGCAGATGCGCATCACGCGATGCGTTCGTCCTCAGGATTGGTTTGCAGCAATAGATCTGAAGGACGCGTATTTTCATATCTCCACACTTCCACGCCACCGGCAGTTTCTGCGGTTTGCGTTTGAAGGTCGAGCGTGGCAATACAAGATCCTCCCCTTCGGGCTCTCTCTGTCTCTGCGAGTTTTCACCAAGCTCGCGGGGGGTGCCCTCGCGCCCCTTCGGCTCGCCGGCATCCGCACGCTCAATTATTTCGATGACTGGCTGATTTTTAGCCCACTCTCGGGAGCAATTGATTATGCACAGAGACAAGGTGCTCCGGCACCTCCGCCCGTTGGGGTTTCAGGTCAACCGAGAAAAGAGCAAGCTCGCCCCCGTGCAAAGCATCTCCTTTCTCGGGTTGGAGCTGGACTCGATCACTATGGAGGCGCGCCTCTCACGAGAGCGCGCCGAGGTAATGCTGAACTGTCTGAGAGAGTTCGACAGGAAAAAAAGTGGTCCCCCTGAAATTATTTCAGAGGCTCCTGGGGCATATGGCATCCGTAGCCGCGGCCACGCCGCTCGGATTGTTCCATATGAGACCACTACAGCATTGGCTTCACGATCGGGTCCCCAGACGCGCATGGCACGCGGGCCCACACCGAGTGACTGTCACTGCGCTGTGTCACCGCACCCGCACCCCCTGGAAAGGACCCCTCCTTCCTACGGGCCAGTGTGCCCCTAGGTCAGGTGTCCAGGCAGGCTGTCGTTTCGGCAGATGCCTCCAGTATGGGGTGGGGGGGCCGTGTGTAGCGGGCATGCTGCTGCGGACCTGTGGAGGGGAACCCAGCTGCATTGGCATATCAAATGCCTAGAGCTGTTGGCAGTGTTTCTCGCTCTGCGCCGCTTTTTACCGGTGCTGAGGGGGCAACACGTGCTGGTCAGGACGGACAGCATGGCCGCGGTAGCGTATTCCATCCGGATGGGGGGTATACGCTCCCGCTGCATGTCTCAGCTCGCTCGCCGTCTGCTCCTCTGGAGTCATACGCGGCTGAAGTCGCTGCTTGCTATTCACACCCCGGATGGGCTCAACCGTGCAGCCAACAGGCTCTCACGGCAGCTCCTTCCTCGGGAGAATGGCGACTCCACCCCGAGTCATGCGTAAGTATGCACTCCCCCCAGTGAGCCTACTCGCGCAGTTTCTGTGCAAGGTCAGGGAGGACGAGGGGCAGGTCTTGCTAGTTGCGCCCCTGGCCCAACCGGACCTGGATATCAGAACTCTCCCTCCTCGCGACGCCCCCCCTGGCGAGTCCCTTTGAGAGAGGACCTACTCTCTCAGGGACAGGGCACCATCTGGCACCCTCGCTTAGTTCTGTGGAACCTCCACGTGGGGTCCATAAGACGCGACGAGGAAGACTTAGGTAACCTACCGGTGGCGGTGGTTAATACCATCACTCAGGCTAGTGCACCCTCTACGAGGCATGCCTACGCCCTGGAGTGGAGTCTATTCACTGAGTGGTGCGCTTCTCGCCGAGAAGACCCCCGATCTTGTCAGATCAGTGTTGTGCTTTCTTTCCTTCAGGACAGGTGGAGCGAAGGCTGTCGCGCTCCACACTGAGGGTTTACGTGGCCACCATCTCCGCTCATCATGATGCGTGGATGGCGGCACCGTGGGGAGGCATAACCTCATCATCCAGCTCCTCAGAGGTGCTAGGCGGATGTTTCCACCCCGCCCCCCTCTCATATCCTCTTGAGATCTCACGGTAGTGCTACGAGCCTATGTGGGGATCCCTTCGAACCACTCGACTCAGTATCCTTGAGATTTCTGTCCTTGAAGACAGCTCTGCTGGTCGTGTTGGCATCGGTTAAGAGGGTTAGGTACCTGGAGGCATTTTCGGTCAGTGACTCGTGCCTAGAATTCGGGCCGGCCTACTCTCACGTTGTCCTGAGACCCCGGCCCGGCTATGTGCCCAAGGTTCCTACCACGCCGTTTAAGAATCAGGTAGTGAGCCTGCAAGCGCTGCCCGCGGAGGAGGCAGACCCAGCCCTTTCATTGTTGCGTCCTGTTCGCGCTTTGCTAATATATGTGGACCACACTCAGAGCCTTAGATCCTCTGACCAGCTCTTTGTCCATTACAGTGGTCGGCAGATGGGAAGTGCCGTATCTAAATAGAGGTTGGCCCACTGGATAGTGGATGCCATCTCCCTCGCCTTTGGGCCAGGGTGAGCCGTGTCCCCCGGGGGTGAGAGCACACTCCACTACGGAGCATCGCATCCTCCTGGGCGTTAGCACGCGGTGCCTCTCTGACAGACATTTGTAGAGCTACGGGTTGGGTGACACCCAATACATTTGCAAGGTTACAATCTGCGAGTGGAGCCGGTTTCCTCAAGGGTATTAGACAACCCTTGGTGATTGAGGAAACGATTCGGTTGAGGTGTCGAAACACGCTTCTGCGCCACTCTCCTTAACCCGCAGATACGTGCGCTTTTTCAGCTTTGTCAGTTTAGTTCCCCATTTCTTTGGCGAACCCTGCAGAGTTCCTCCGAGGCCCCCAGCACCTGACTCAGCGGAGGAGTCAGGTGTTGGCCCGTTACGTTGTCGGCATGCCCGCTGGTCAGCCCGCGTTCTGGGTATAGGTGCCTGCTATGTGTGATCCCCGCTGGCGATCCCATACGTTCACTCAGCCACGGTATAGTCCCCCCTTCTAGGGCAGGCTCGTGTCTTCCCTCCCTGCTAACCATCCTTATGCAAGGACTTCCCATCTCTGGGCTAGTCCATAGGTTGTCACCAGGTCTCCCCTCTGGGTAACAGGTGAGCTCCGCAGCGTCCTCCCTATCGGGACTGAACGCTTTCCCAACGTACTGTCGTATCAAAACCTATTTTACTGGGTTATTGCGACTCCCCGAAAAACATAACTGTTTCTGAACAGGTAAGTGAGGGCCAGGGGACACGTTGGAAGACTGTGTCTCGGGGCGTTGTAGGTGCGCTCGCTCTACTGCGTGGCACACCCTTCGCCAGGGACGCAGTAAGGTTCTTTCGTTGTGGCGTTTTCCATAGATTTCCCCATAGTGGAAGTTTCCACATAGCATTGGAGTTCCCCATCCGAAGGGGAACGCTACGGTTACTAAAGTAACCCTTCGTTCCCTGAGGGGGGGAACGGAAATGCTATGTTCCTTCGCCATGATTGTCCCTTAGCTGTTGAGCGTGAAAGTCTCTTCAGCTAGAAAAGGATGTCGAGCATGGCACTGGCTGCGTCTTTATAGCATGACTGATTGTCATTGACGCCAGCTGTGCACGCTGACGCTGCCAACTCATTGGCATTTCATTGGCCCGTTTTTATACTCTTTCAGATGATTGGATTCTGACGAAATCCCCATAGTGGAAGTTTCCACATAGCATTTCCGTTCCCCCCCTCGGGGAACGAAGGGTTACTTTAGTAACCGTAGCGTTTCTCTGTCGTAGATCCATCATTTGAATCACGTCACTATTAACCCTGCTTTTATTTATTAAATGCTTCCCAACGCCGCATTTCTGTTGCGCGAAAAAAAGCTGCTGCAAATAAACATTTATTTTAGTTATGCCAATGCCATTTTAATAGTTTCATGATAGTAGTTGCTGGTGTGCTTCATCTGCGTGATTTTGATTTGACATTCTTCCGCTAAACTTGCACTGTCTTGGCGTAAATGGGCTGTGAACTGTTGCTATTGAGGCTGAGGCATCAAGGTGTAAATAGGCTATAGTTCTCTCTTCAACTTTCAGGTTTGAGGTGGGGGAAGAAGTGGCAGAAGCAATTCAAATGTACCATCTCTAAATTAAAAAAGGCCACTTACGCGGCATCTGTGTGTAAGATTATTACCTTATTTTTATTTTATTATTATTATTTATTTATTCATTCATTCATTCGTCATTCATTTTCTTTTTGGCTTAGTCCCTTTATTAGTCTGTAATTGCCACAGCGGAATGAACCGTCAACTTATCAAGCATATGTTTTACGCAGAGGATGCCAGGAGGGC
Source organism: Danio aesculapii (assembly GCF_903798145.1). Classification (NCBI taxonomy): domain Eukaryota; kingdom Metazoa; phylum Chordata; class Actinopteri; order Cypriniformes; family Danionidae; genus Danio; species Danio aesculapii. Next base: position 13,147,755 of record NC_079443.1, on the reverse strand, counting down.
CAGCTGGGGCTTCGGGACAGAGTGAAAGGAGAGGCGGACTTTGTGTTTTTCACAAACATGAATACACAAAATCCAAAACTCGGACGGATGGCGGAACAAAACCTATACGTTTAAAAACGAAACCGCATTAAATATGGGGCCTTATGAAAATGAATGTTTCTATGCACAACAACTTCTGAACTGAACTAGGCTACCTGTTAGGGGTGGGCGATATGACCTAAAATTAATATCACGGTATTTTTCATCTTTTAAACGGTGACGGCATAATATCATGGTATTACTTTCAATAGCAAAATAATATACATCTCAAGGAAGAACAGACAAAAGAAAGTTTCACTTCTATCACTCTTTAAAAGTTTTGGTTTGGGTCATTGTAAATGCTCAGTCTCGTTATGAGCTGATCTTCATTTCTCTGTGTTGGTGGAATAAAGCAGGCGAGTCAGCCGCACCAATTTATGAGCAGAGAGAGCAGGATTCTCATGATGACCACCAGCGCAATTCCGCTCTTTGTTATGAGCTGTAGTTTCAGTGTAGACTTGGTAAAGGCGAGTTTCTTTGGCGATGATGTGTACAGTGTTAGATTTTATATTTAGCAAACATTTGCGCTGAACACGCGGTGAATGCAACGCATCAAGATTCGGGCACCTTCTCCGAAAACACTCGATTGATCTCAGCTGGCGGATCAACATTTACCTCATGTCATGATCGCTGTCATCTGCGCCATTATTATTATTATAACTTTAGGTGAGATTTGCAAACCTGTGCACTTTTCACTCTTCAGCCGTTTGCATTTCCTGCAGTAACAGCTCCCTGTTAATTATATTCAGACACACAAATGCTCCCAAATATATTATGAGGGCGCATAGATTAAATTTCGGGCGCTCATGCGACCAAAATGGTTGCAATTTCGAGCCCTGTAGTATAAGGACATGTATTCAGACCACAACTGAACGTTTGAAGAAAATTGAATGCCTTATTATTTAGAATTAGCTATTATTGATGTAAATGCAGCCGTTCAAGCCGCGCAAAATTGATTTATTACGGTATTGACGGTATTAGAAAATCCATGTCGTGGCGCAATGTCACACCGGTGATGACTATGACACCGGTGTATCGCCCACCCCCCTACTACCTGTTATTTAAGATATCTATATTACGCTCCAAGCATTCGCCAAAAAGAAAATATTTCTGTGTAAAAACACAGAACATAGCTGAATTGAGTGTTGCCTGCTTTAGACGATGGGTTAGTAATTATATTATAACTGGTTATGTTCAGGTCAATGAAATAATACCTTTAATAAATAAAATATGTTCGTAAGAACGTGGTGGGCCAGTGATTCCGTCGCTGTCATCAGTGGTTTAATCAGCTCAGGAGAATTCTGCTTTGCATTTTTCTATGCATTACTAACATCACTAAACCAGACATTTGTTTTATAAGTTAACCAAATATTCGCAGAGATTCAGCAGTTTTTTTTCTGACGCGTTTGCCAGTCATGCCAGTCAGTGAAAAAAAAGTAACCGTGGCCCTGTTTGCAGGTATTAATATTCGTTTTTTCGTCAATCTGATGCAACTTTTATTATTTATACAGGACGTTAAAATGCAATTAAAAGTTTCAAATCAATTAAACTCAATTTATAAAAAGGCTAGCCTATTTTATGCATTAAATATAACTAATTTCCTTTATTTCTGATTAGACCATGCATTTTAGACTATTTTACAATTGTAATATGTGCATATGCTTTTTTTAAATAACATTCGTTTAACAAATATTTTAGCACATCGAAAGTAATTAAGTGACCTGTTTTTTTTTATTAAAACCTTTATGCAAAAGGATCAGAGGATAAATTATCGTAGGATAAACGTATCTTATGGAAAAACACCAATTGACGGGCTCTGCTTTCGGTTTTAAAAGAATCAAGCAGCTTTAAAAAATATAATTTGCTGAAGAGAAATGACAGGAAAAAAAGAAAGAAAAAGATTAAATATATAGTGACTGTTAAAAGAACATTTCTCTTTAATATATTCTTTCGACTCCGAAACATCAGCTAAGATTATGATGAATGACGGAGTTTCTCTATTGCCTGCTTCAGCAGTGCGTCCCGGTCCCGCAGGTTATGAACGAGGAGGCGGAGAGAATGCGCTGTTTAGTTTCGGCTTGATATATTTAAATAAAAACTAACACCGAACTGCTTTTAACGCTCAAAAAGTTAAACTAAAATGCACAACTCTTGTTGGTTGCACCCGCGGGATGCACAATGAAACGCGCCATTATTTTAATTCTATATTCGTGAAGAATGAGCCATGAGATTGAGATTTTGAAGGTGCTCTCTAGCGGCGAAGTTCCTGGCAGAGTAGCGAGTGAAAAAATGTGCATAAAGAAATTGGACAAGAGGAATAACATTTTAAATTATATAACAAGCATCGTATTCTTTCTAATCCTCGCCCAGTTTTAATACAAGTTGTGTTTTTTTAATATTTGTGGCTGGGAAGTTTATTAAGAATATATTTATAATTATATATAATTAAATAATTACAATATATATATATATATATATATATATATATATATATATATATATATATAGAGAGAGAGAGAGAGAGAGAGAGAGAGAGAGAGAGAGAGAGAGAGAGAGAGAGAGAGAGAGAGAGAGCAAAAAAATTTTTTTATTATACTTTTAGTGATCTGCTTAAGGTAGGTCAATTTATTTTTTCTGCTTTTGATGAAGCAGCATTCAACTTAAGCTCTTTAGACCATGCCCCTGACCGTTTCTCAGTGTTTCGCCGCAATATCTTTAAATAAATTATTTATTTAGGCATATTTTCATTATTAATTTATTTTCATTATTCGTTTATTATTATGTACAATAATTCAGACATAAAATAAGATTGTAAAATATAATCAACAACGAAAATGTAAATAAAAACATAAATAAAAGCATAAATGAAAAAGTCTTGTCTTAGTCCTATCAAAACGGCAAACACTGAACATTTAGGCTAAAAGACTGCTTTATTTATTTATTTAAGACTACTTATTTGTATTGAATGTGTGTGTCATGTTAGTTGTCTTTTTTTTCTTCAATTCCAAAACGAGTCCTCTTTGCACTTAAAAAGTTTACAATAAAGTGTGTTAACAAATTTTAAATGATTAATGAAGGACTTATAATGCTTTGACTTATTGTTTAATATCACTTACAAGCACAGTAGCATATTTAAAGCTGCTGTAAAGGCTATTTCTTTCCGTTCGCATCCCGTCCATTTGCGCCCCCTGGTGGCTTTTTCACAAACTGCGGTCTAAATACACCACTAAAAACAGAGCAGCAGTTATTTCAAACAGCGGCGGTATAAGGCTCGGCGGTAATAGTCACTTTGAACTCTCACCTACTGTAGTCAGTATTTTCATTAATGAATGCCAAAAAGTATTCAGCCCCACTTAAGGACTTTGTATTCATTTTTCCATAGACATCACTGTGCAATAAGCTAAGTGGTTCAACAGCACTTTTTTGATCACTAGTTGTGAATGTACTGCGATTATGTTTTTCTTAAGGCCATGGCTCACAGAAGTTTATATTTTTTGACACAAGTCAAAACCATCGACTAAACACACTCAAAACATGTAACAAGTTTTCTAAACTCTTAACGCACCAACACACCTAAAACATACAATTTGCAAAACGGTTAATTTCATGCTCAAAGTCACACATTGTATACTAAACACCAAAAATAAATACAATAATAAAGTAACACAACACACTATGTCTAACAAAACACTGCAAACATGTTTCAAAATCAAATAATTATTCAAAACACTAACACACGTTCTCTTCCAACAGGAACATTTAGTCAATCATGAGACATTGACAAAAAAAAAAAACACCATCATCAGCTAAAATTAAAGAAACTGCATAAATTTATGTGTCAGCTCTGTCCTTATATTTAAAGCCTCTCCTCATTTTTGTTTTTTTGGGTTTAGTAAATGCATGAATTTTGTTTTTTTTTTTGCTGCAGAAATTCAATACAAAACATGAAAGACCATCTCAGAGTAGCTTTATAAAATGTTCAGTTTATGTAAAAAAAAATATATAGACACAGAATCGCTGCAGTACAGCCTTTATTTGCAAAAGGACATTACTGCAAGATATACAAACAGAAAAAGCACTGCAATTACAATAAAAAAACAACATAATTGTAATAGAAGTAATCTTCTATTCTGCCGGTCTTTTGCATTTGGACATCACACAGACATCACACCTGATATCTTCTATGGACCGGTATGGTGACTGTGGCCCTTTGGCTTATTATGTTTCTCCCATGGCAACATCTTTTCGCCAAGTTGAAGCCAGCCTCGTCGGCATAGATGATTTCATGTGGGACTTGATTGGCCTCCAACTCCATGATTCTCTGAAAGTAAATAGACACAGTGTATGTAAATGCTGTACTGTACTGTATATCTACTGTATGTACTAATGAACTCCAGGTTTATAGAGTAGTTTACTGCAAAACACACTGCGTAGTACAGTAATGACTGTATTGCATAACATAACCTGAGGTGCCTTTCCCAAAACCATCGTTGGCCAACTGAGGTCGTAAGTTCCGTCGTTACAAACATAGTTTGTTCATTTGCTGTTTCCTAAATCCATTGTTCCAACGAACATTCGAAAACTGCGTCGCAAACTTGTGCACTTGCAACTACACCTCTAGAGCTGAAGTTAGAAACATAGTTCCTGACTGCGTTCTATTCCCACTTATTTCCCCCATATGCCCTATTCATTTAGAACATCCTAACATTCAAGAATGTATAAATATATAAAATTCTTCTCTCTTAGTTGTAATTTGCTTTCAAACTAATTTTACAGTTCAGTTTTAGCAATCTTCATGTTTACAATTGTGCTCCCTTCGCAGTGCACTTTGAAAACATTGATGTTATTTTGAACACATCCTCATGCTGAAAGCTATGGTGACCTATTATTTAAAGGCAGAATTTAAGTTACGTCTCCAAAGCTTGTGAAAACAAAACACATACGTAGCATACGTTAATTATTTTAATTTATAGTAGGTTATTCACTAAGTATCTGTACTGTATATGACATGGGCCTGTTGGTTAGAACTTTTCGCTGTGGTTTACATGTGTCAAATTGTAAAAGTAGACGTTTACATTTTTTTTTAAATAAATAAACAAAATCCTTCTTAATAATAATAATCATCATCATCATTAATACTATTAATATTATTATTAAAGTAGGATTTTTAAAATGTCCTTATAAATAATAAATATAAAATTTCATTTTATAATAAATATCCTCATTATTTATTTATTAATATGGTTTATATATGATATTAAAATACGTGTTAGCTTTTGTAAGTGATTTTATGTTTTAGAATAGAATATGTAATGTTCAACTTCTTAATAATATTAGTAAAGCAAACATAGGCCCTGTATGTGCAGTTTACATATATTTCAATTAATATGGAAAACGAGTGCATGTTTTCATAAAAACTGATATTGGATTTTATTTTAAATGCGTGTTTGTGCAAACAAACAATTGATGGAATTCTTCTCTAAAGAAGTTGTTAATCCACCCCACCCCGTTTAGAGCATCATTATGGGCGTTTTATCATTAAGGACGGATGTTGTGCTAACTGTGTTACAGTTTTTTACAATCGCTATGACAGCTTTTTCAGTACAGTTTCCTAAACTCTTAACATGATTAGCACAACATCCGTCTTTGTAGGCTATACAATTCACACAATTCTTGTTCAAAATACAGGGAATATATTTGTGTCTCAATTCACAATATGAACAGCTGCTCACTTTGACTTTAGCCTATATAAGTTCTGTTTAGAACATGATGTTATCTGTTCTGACTTACCGTGTTAAAGCATTTGTAAATTTGACTGTAAAATTACATTGTTTTGTTTTTAGGTTGAGCTTGTGTGTAAAAGAAGTTCAAGCATTTTAAATTGGTGTTAACTGGATGCATTTTGTGTCAAAGCAACAAGAAATGTTTTAATTGTATAGGCTACAAGACTTATGTTGTGCTAACCGTGTTAAGAGTTTAGGAAACTTGTTAAATGTATTAAAAAAACTGTCATAGCGATTGTAAAAAAAAAAAAACTGTAAATAGAACAAACACTGTTGAATAGACAATACGATGGTAGCCAGTGCACAATCACTTTAGCCATGTAACTTGCTAACTTACTTGGATATTATCGTGGATCACCTTCAGTATCATTTATCAAGTCCCATAGTCTGCCTCTCATCAATGCCATCCGTCATTGCACTTTCGACTTCTTCAGGGCTAGGTGTGGGCCAACCATGGTTGTATTAGAAAATAGGGAACATTTCATCTATACCTGCTTAACCAAGTTGTGTAATTTAATGTTTTTGTAAATCATTTTTAACAGGTCAAACTAAAAAGAGAACAGAGCAGAGTTATGTTGCCAAAGGTGAAGCCTCTGGAAAACTACTGTGTCGAAGTAGAAGTTTTGTATTTGAAGAATAAAACAAGCCAGCCCAGCAACATGACCTGTTTAACAAATTCACCCAGCAGTAAGTATTCTACTATATAAAATCTGTATTCTTTTTTTATATGCATGTTTATAGTGTATGCATTTACTGAATGTATAAGCATTTACTGAATGTTTATTATGATCATGCTTTAATCCTTTTTCTTTTATTTTTAATATTTAACATATACTGATTTGTATGTCTTCTTAGATGAGGCAGAACCCTGGCTTATAGCTGTGGTGCTTTTGATCAGTTTTCTGGTGGTGTTAGTTGCTGTTCTCCTAATCTTTATGGCTGTGTGGTACAGTTACAAAGGATATAGAATTGTATTCCCCAATGATAATCTGCCAGAGCATCTAAAACAGGTAGCAAACTTATAAAAGGCAACTGACTCCTTACTGTTACTCTGTTACTGACTTGTTTCTCTTGCTGTCTTCTCTTAAAGTATTTGGCTCAACGGTCCCAGTCACCTGCACCTTTGCCCATACATGAGGGAACTCGCCTGAAGGAGCCCATTCATGAGTTGAGGATATATAAAAAGAAACTTAACAGCTCTCAGGACAGTCAGCAAATATAATAATTATTATCGTTTCAGACAAATACGAGGATTCTATTTAAGCATATATAAAATGGAGTAAAGAGGACAGAACTTTTTTGTTTACAGAACAGAAGCTTTTACTTACCATAATCATATTAAAGTTTCTAAAATTGCTAGCATACATTTGCCCAATCTGTAGCCACATTTTCAAAACACTAAATACAATTAGCACAACATCAGAATATTGTGACCATGCATTACAGTTTTTCTCAATTGCTTAAACACATTTCTTGAAACTATGCCTCATATTCTCAGAACAGTAAACATGAAGCCATAACGTCTCACCAAATTTCCCAAACATCCTATTTAAGGTCAAAATGAAGCTCTACTCTCAAAACCATTCACTCTTGCTGAAAAACCTAACTCAAAAACACACACTACAACATAAAGCCTTACACAATGGTGCAATAAATTAAAAACAACATTTCCAAAACTGGCAAGTTATGTTTTTACATGATGAACTCAAAAGACGCAACCAATGTTTATATACTGGCACATTATTTATTCAAGTACTATAAAGTACAAAATACAAACACACTTTTTAAAAATGATTTATCTCCACATCCGAAAACCATTCAAATAATTTATGCTAAGAATGCTTTTTGCATTGAAATAAAACAACAAAAAAATAAGTACAAGATTATAGTACACAAACAAAAAAAACAAACAAAAAAAAACACTGAAATCTGTGTTGTGATTCAGGAAATTATTTTATTATTATTTGTCTGATTTTCTAACACATCAAATTATTGGCCAAAACCATATTTATGATAGCTCTCTTGGTCATCTGTGAATAAAGGGCCCCTTACCTAAACAGCACACAAGTTTCAAACATGGAATACAGTGAATGCCAAAAACTGGGTTTAACCGAAAACTGGCTGTGTTTAATCAATTGGTTCATGTGCATGTTCTTGTGAAAGCATTTGCTTTGAAATTGTAAGGAAATGTCATGATAAATATCTATGTCTGATGCATAAAAGTGTGTTTAGTGTTTTGCAAATCACTGTGTGTAATGTTCTGCAAAAAGTGTGAAGCTGACAATGTGCTTACAGTTGTGCAAATCTAGGCTGCTGTTTTGCTCTTTGAGTGTTAAGGTTTTGTAAATTGTGGGAACATTTAGTGTGCAAGCAATTGAAAAAAATCTGTAACTCTGCTAGGCAGGCTTCTCCTGTGGCATAAAGACATAATTTTTTGTCTTCCACAGACATAAATTTCTCTGTCATACACTTTCCACTGCCATGCCAAAAAACTCCTCTATCAGGTTTTAGAAAGGGAGAGTATGGAGGCAGAAAGATGTTAGAAAAACTTGGGAATAGGACATGCTCAATTAAGGGGCTGGAATTTCAACTAAGACTGCAGGTCTCCTTGTCTTTGTTCTTCCCTGTCCTTGTCCATCATCCACCTTTTCCTCTTCCTCCTTCACCACTTCCTCTTCCTCCTCCTCCTCTTCTTTTTCTTCTTCTTCTTCTCCTCCTCCACTCTAGTGTCCTTGACATCTCTTCTTATGTCTTTTTGGATCCATTGTTTCAAACCTGAATGAGTTTGACTTTATCTATCAAGTTATATGAGTGTGTGATAAATTTTGAGTCAGAGTGTTTCCATTTGGTTAATTGTATGCTAACTAAGCTCAAGCTATGCTTACTCAAGTTAACATTATTGAATGCTAGTGCTTTCTAAATGACAAAATATAAGCACTGAAAAAAATATAGATTTGTGTGTAGAGTTTTGCAGGAAAAGTTCACCAAATATAACTCATGTATCAAAGCAGGAAATAGTTTTTAAAGTTTGGAAAAAATGAGTGTGCTTTTTGAAAAATGGCGTTATAGTTTTAAAAATTTTGTTCAAAAGGTTGGTTACAGTGTTTTAGCAATCATGAAAAACTGTAATATTGCTATCAGCTGTGAGAGCTGCGCGCTGCCAACTCATAGGCATTTTGGCCTTTTTCTTACTCTTCAGAATTATTGGCTATCTTGCAATATCCTCCAATGTGTCAATGACACATAGCATTTTAATTCTCTCCAGCTCTGGAACTGCCCTTCATAATGATATCACTATCAAACTTTTGATTTGCATCTCTTATTATTCAGTTTAATACATTTGTCATTAAATTCAACTGATCTTAATGTTTAATCAATGAATATTTAATTATGTCCATAGACTTGTCTGATTGTTGTCTAAGTTAGAGTTTGATTTGCTGCAAGAATGTATCAATACCAATAAAATTGGTCAATATCACAATTCCATATATAGTAAGTACTTGCAAATTTAAATTAAAATAACAGCACAGGACAGTAAATACAATTTTTTTAATGAAAATGATTTGTATGAATATATAAATATAATACAAAGAAATATATGTAAATTACATATATATGTATTACATATTTGGGTTTCGCATATAAAAAAATATAAAAAATTTTATGAAGGATTGTTTTTATTATTTCAGTTTTTGTTTAATATAGAAAGGATACAGTACAGCATATGGCTATATTGTAAAACAACCTTGAATTCCCACCTCCCAACCAGGTCGACTTGTTTTTTTAACAGAAGTCAAAAGATTGCTGTGAAAAAAAGAATAATGTTAAACCAAAAAAAGAGTAGAAGTTAAGTAAGTACAAATTAACAGCTGTTACATCATGAGATACATACAGTCAGAGCCGGAGTAAGCTGAACTGGCGCTCTAGGCGAATGGCGATCATGCCGCCCTCAACCCGAAAGTAAAAAAGAAAGTGAGGGCCGGGAGGGAGGGGTGGGTGTCGCGGATAAAAGTGAGGACCAGGGAGTTCGTGGACACCGCCCTCACTATTCTGCTGCCCTAGGCGGCCGCCTCGGTCGCCGCTATGGACATGCCGGCCTTGCATACAGTACACATAAACAGAAAAGCTTAACATTAGAAGGTAGAAACAAAAAATTTGACAATATAAAAAGCTATAATCTAGATATAATAACAGTTTTTGACTGAGCTCTTATGTGTGCTGTTGAAAGTTTCATACAAATAATGTCCAGTAAAGATAGCCCCCATCTACCCATTATATGATGAGGGATTGTCATGGTTTCAGGATTTTTTCTTAATGAATCAAACTTAGTGTGGAGGTTATGAATATCAGAAAAATATACTTGATTGGAATATTTTCCAAAAAAAGCAGAGACAGCCTGGAGCAAACCCATCTCTAGTCTTTCCCCAGGACAATACAAAGTGTCTGTGTTCTTCACAATATTTATACATATTTTCTCTTCCACCTCTCTCATTTTAGGATGTTTTGTCTTTACTGAGAGGTTCAGTATATCTTTAGGTGCTCATGTTAATCTGGGCCCAGTCCCCTACAATGCAAACACCTGTTTTCACACCAAAGTTATCTCTCCATATATTCAATCTCTTCTGAGTGTTTACATACATTGGCATGATGGTACATTATTTTATAATATATCACACTCACCTGAAAGCCTCTCACAGATATAACTTCATTTGTGTGTTATACATATACAATAAATGTTTACATATTATTCTCCAGCACCTCTAAACAATAGTAACCTCACATATTCCTCAGCAGAACACCCATTCTACACACACCACCAGCTGACACATTTCTTCTCAAAATACACCACCAGTTGTTGCTCATTTGCCTCAAAATACTTGTCTATATATCGCTGGATGGTTATATAGGTCGACATGTTCATTGCACATTTTTAAAGAATAAAACATCTACTTCATATTTCATCCTTTTAAGACTTTCAGTCTTAATATTTTGGTCTTTGGCCCATAGTGCAACTCCATGATTCAGCCCTAAGTTATACTACCTTATGACAAATATATGTCACAGTATCATGGAATTGTAGATGCCATTGACGGGGTACCATCTAACTGCACAAGAGTGCCACAGGAAAAACTCCAGCAAGAGAAAGCTAACAGGAAACGGAAGAACAAAAAAATCCCAAAGCTCTAAACAATGAAGTGCAAGGTGTGGCAAGAGGAGATTATCAGAATAAAGAAAAGAGTGTTTCTGATAATATGCCTGAGTAAGATATACAGAATGTGCCACAAGTTCAAGCGATGATAATCACCACAACTTCAGGTTACAGACTTTCTAAACCATACGTCTCTATCTGCACTGTAAAAAAATTCTGTAAAATTTACGGAAAAATACTGGCAGCTATGGTTGCCAGAAGTTTTTTGTAAAAAATACAGCATTTTTCTGTAAAATTGTTTTTACAGAAAAATTTTGTATTTTTTAACAAGAGAAAATGTTATTCATTAACTGATGCAATGATCATTTACAAACCTTTGAGTTAATTATTTATATTTGCAGAAAGCAACTACGATTTAATTGGAATTTACTGGCATTTTAAATGTCTAAGTAACATATCTGAGCATATTGGTTCATATCAGTTCACTACAAAAACTTTTTAAATAAAGTCATTAAATGCGTTATTGTGTTTATGTGTGACTAATTAACAAACAGACTTTCACTGCATTAGTAACTACAGTTACTTTTAAACAAAAGATGCAGCATAACATCAGATACACTGAGTTCATCTTGGAATTGCACACAGATGCTAATATCCTCCACAATGGTGAAACAAAAATGTTTTACAGTATTTTGCTGTTGGTTTCCTGATTTTACAAAAAACTACTGGCAGCTGTGGTTGCCAGTAATCTACTGTTTTTAACATTTTACATTCGTAAATGCAATCTACTGAATTTTTCTGTTAAAAATACATTCCACAGTCTGTATTTTTCATCCAACACATTTAACCCCTCAAATCCCAGAGCAAAATCCTCACTAGTGTCCTCACTACAGAGGGTTGAACCCTCAGACAGGGATGAAGTTAATGAGATAATTAAGTGTCTAATTAAAGGAGGATTAATAACTATTGATGAACAAGTGTTAACAAGCAGAATCACTGAAGGAAAGAACAACAAGACCAAATAACACAAATTACAGCCAAAATCAAAGATGAAATCAACTGAAAATAAAACTAAATAAAATAATAATTAATAAAAAAATAATAATTACACAATAAAACTTTTATTTCTCAAGATCTCAGTAGAGATCATTAAACAACTCCACAAATATCAGGAGCTTCACTTATTACTGACCTTTGACTTTATTTCTGTCACATGAACAAAAGCTCGTAATGAAATTGTTGTTCATTTGAAGTCACCATGACGGAGGACAGAGCCTGCTTTAGTCGGACTCTTCAACTTCTAAGTTTAAAGTAGTTGATACTTTGCGTGCAATAATTAATTGTGTTAATCACACAAATTGTTTAGCATAAAAAGCCAAAATAAACGTAAAATTAAGTGTGATGAGGTTAACTGTCATGTCAAGCCACCCTTGCATTCTTGTTGAATAATATCTTTAGTGTGAGAATTGAATACAATACATAAATGAAACCACTGGAAATTCAGCAATCAATGACAATTTAACAGGTCTAAATACACCAGTCATTATGAGAATGTATGAACTATGACAGAACTTGAAAACACACAAATGTCAACAATTAGTCTTTGAATCTCAATAATGGTGACAAACAACCCAAAACAATCAAAGAAAGAAATGTTAAGAGCATAAAGCTGCATAATTTATTCATGCTGCAATGCATGCTGGGAGTTTTTTTTTTTTGTACTATGCTGGCACCCAGCATGCATAGCAGCATGAATGAAGCAGCTTTTTTTTTTTTTTTAGCAACAATGGTTGAGGTTTATATCCTGATTCTTGATGTCTGCGTGTCTTAAAAGTGTGGTTAAAGCTCTCTAGGATTTCGGAATGAAACTCTAATAATTAATTTGATCATAATTGTTTGTTGACCCTGCTAGAAACTGTACTACTGTCCCAGATAACATCACATAAATTAAATGTAATTAATTGAAACTTTTTTGGTGAGTTATTAAAATCAAATCTGTAATAAGTACTTAGTTTTCATCGCTTGTCTTGCTGGAACTGTTGAGTTTCAGAGACACAGCTACAACAGTCAGAAAACATTTATCCTGAATCGTGAATGTTTAAGAGCTCAACTAATGCAGCCTCTGATCTCCATGATGGTGAGGTCAAATCAAACATTTTCAATAAAAATATATACCTCTGTTATCAAATATTCTTGCAGATTTGAAAGAATTGAATCAAACTGTAATCAGTGAAGCTGCTAATGCTGTTATTTAATGGAGTTGTTCAATTCTCTGTTTTAATTCAGTTGGTTGGGTGTGAGGCTGTCTGTAGTTTTATTTCTTGTTATTTCCTTAAGTGATTGTGCTTGTTAACAGCAGGTGTTCATCAATTCACTTACCTGTGGTCATTCACTCTGTCTAGTGGACTAAGCTAATTGACTAATTTAGGGACTATAAGGGTGTATGGTGAGATTTCAGACACTCTGATTAGTTTCTCGAAAACAAAGGTTAAATCTGTTACAGTTATTTTCCGTATTTTGTACTGAAATGAGCTGTTAATCATTTAACAGGTTTTCAATGTAGATTGTACAGACTTTTACTGTTAAAATCACAGACATTTTTTTACAGTGTACCTAGGGAGGTGTTCCAGGCATGTCCCTCCGAGAGGAGGTCTCGGGAAAGACTCAGGACATACTGGAGGGACGATATCTCTCAGCTGGCCTGGGAACGCCTCAGGATCCTCCAAGAGGAGCTGGAGGAAGTGTCTGGGGAAAGGGAAGTCCGGGATTCTTTAATAAGGCTCCGGAAAAGCAATAGAAAATGATTGAATGAATGTCTAATGCAAATTACTTTGAGTGTTATAAAAGCTATCTCTTTTCTTTAGTCACCCCCCTGTATTGTACTTCATCCTTTTATGTTCAAGGACCTTTATGATTAGACCTATTAAAAGTAAACCAAATTATTTAAATATCATTTCAACATTACACACAACTTTATATGTACATTTTTATATAAGACTTTCGTCAATTTACATGATACTTTCCTTTCTATCAAATTGATAGTAGTCTTATTTGAAACAAGAATGGGTAGCTACACTTTTGCTCTTAATTTGCCCTCTAAGTGGTCACATTGTACTCAGTTACAATGTGGTCACATCACAAAATGGTGGCCTAGTATCTGGTATAACTGTTCAAAATCATTACTTCAGTAGCTCATGATTCATAGTTTTAATTGAACTCACATATTTATTTACTAAAAGCATTTTCATTTTTGAAATGCAATGCTTAATTGTCAATTTAGCTCTTTATTGCATACACTCTTATATAATTCAATCTATATAATTTATAATATAATTCTCTTGTTGTTCCTTTTCCACACATGATCAGCCCAAAGAGTCCTCTTTTAGAACATATGATCATGTGAATGGAAAAACCTGAGTGTGATTCCTAGATGGGAATCTGCTGTGATTTATGTATTTACATAACTGCAATAAGCTGTCTCTTTTTGGCAATGGAATAAAATACAGGGAATATATTTGTGTTTCAATTCACAATATGAACAGCAGTTCACTTTGACTTTAGCCTACACTGTAAAAAAAGTTGCCAATAATGTCTTGTAAAATTGTTGTAAAAAGCTGTAAAATGGATTACAGTAGAATGCTGTTAATCCATTTACAGCTAATAATTGTATGTGAAATACAGTATTTTCTGTTTTTTTTTTTTTACAGAAATACAAAATTAACTTTTATTTTAAATTACAGTACTTTCTTGTAATTCCACTACATTACAGCATTCACCGGGCAACTACAGTTGCCAATACAATCTTGTAAATACCCCAAAACCCAAGATGTTGTTGTAACAGCTTTAACTTGAAAATGCCGTGAATTATGATTTTTTTTTTACAGTAAGCTAATATATTACTACTTTTATTGTTTTAAATGCATTACATAATACACGTTTTAATAACAAGAATAAAGACCAGTCAGAAAATAAAAACAGGAGCTTTACAATAATGTGCAGAATTAAATAAAACTAGTTTCTGCAAAAAAAAAAAAAAAAAAAGGTCACCCAAAAATCATACACAATTAAGATTATTTTTGTCCTTCAGTTGACAATTAAAGTTTTAACTGATACTGTGGTCTGTGTTGAGTTTTATAATGCAAGTAAAAGACTACCATCACTTTGAGAGTAAGAAAAATATACATGAAAACTTTTTTTTTGGTGATTATAGATGTAACACATATATTGTGGTCATATGAAGGGAAACAATCAATTTGTACAAATAAAGTTTGTACAGCACAGCCAAAACAAACTTATCTGGAGCTCAAGCTTTCTGTCATATTATAAAATACTCAAGCAGAAACAGGTATGAACTTAATTTATTATTTACAACAGAGGTAGAATGTGTGTAAATAAGAATCATTTTAGTTAAGCGAGATTTACCATAAATATGTCTTTGTGTGAAAGAAAGCTCAAGCTCCAGAGTTGTCTGGCTTATCCTGTACATGGTTTAAAAGTAGAAAAGTTATAATTTTCAGCTTCTTGCAAAGACTGATAATTTACTTTTGCATAAGACTATAATAAATCATAAAGAATATACATTTTGGATAGCCTTAGGGTAAATGAATAAAAAATGAGGTGTAGTTCAACCAAACAATAAATACTCTGAAAGTAAATGATTTGAGGTGACCATCTTTCATCAAAATATATCCTTTTGTGTTCAACAAAAGAAAAACAAAACTCAAAGTTGTTTATGGCAAGTGAGGAACAGTAGATGACAGAACTTTCCGTTTTTGGTGAACATTCCCTTTAACATATTTATAATTTACTGTATTTAAGTAATTTTCTTACCTTTGAACAAATTCAAGTGTGCAGTACGCCTGCTCCTGGTACCAGGTTAAAGTTGTAGTAGCTTGAAAACAAAGCTGCAAATCCAGCCACGAAATTGGGGTGTGGACCAACAACTACTTGTCCCTCGAAGCTCAGCATCCGCTGAGTTGCAGTGAGAATGTCACCTAAAATTAATAAATATATAAGTAACACAAAAATGCATGCAAAGTTTATCTAATAAATTTACAGATTCCAGGACATTGTACATTACCTAGGACAATTAGTCTTGGAGAGCCTGGAAGCACCAAGCATTTCTCCACATCACCTGCTGTTGCTGACAACTACAAGAAAAAAATGGTGGAAAAAATTGTGATTTAAAATGCATTTCCATATGGTATATAAAAACAAAATATGTACTGCCAAATAAATAATTAATTGAAAAATTACACTGTATAAGACTTATATCATTCTGAAGAATCAGTGCTTCGTTGTTGTTTTTTTTTTAAAGTGTGACAGAAGCACAAGGACCACACATGGAATGAAATTTTAAGCTTCACTATCATCAAACTTCAGAAGTGTTCACTGAATGTCATCTGTTTTGGTCCCTGCTGGCTTTTGATCATTTTTCCTTTTTTTTCCATGGACTTCTCAAGTTTTTCCAAAATGTTGTTTGTAAGTAATTGAAATTGGTTATACAGTTCTTTGGGTATAAAAAAATATAACCACTCATTTTCCAACTCATCAATGGATGGTGGTGGACAGGCATTAATCAGTTCCTGTTGGAGCTAGTATGTAGCTTTCATTATCTGACTGAGATGTCCTTTTTGAGCTCCAGCTGGCCCCTCACAACTATAGAGGTCCTTTATTTCTTTCTGCTTTTCTTGGAGACTTTCTTCAGTATCATCAACAGGACACTCAGACTGCCACCTTACACATCCATACTGGTCAGTAGGTCCTGGTCCAATATTTTTTGGTTGTGAATTTGAGGTCTTTTTTTTTTTTTTTTTCTGCGTCTCAAAAATGAGCAGCCACGATTAACATGCTCCATTCTTGTTTCAGTTGTATCAGAAGGGATCCATAGCCAGTGCCAAATATTGTGCCATCATTCAGAACATCAGCAAAGCTTTGTGGGTACTGTTTGACAGTCTTCTTTGCAACAATCAGACACTGTGATTTTTATGGATTTAACTATGTCTGTCTCATCTCATCTACAATGATTCTCATCATTTCTCTGCGATCTTTAGCTGTATGGCGTCTACCCAGTGCAGTGGCAGTTTTAATACCAGAAGACATGGAACTTCAAAATTGTCAGGCCATACCCTTAAATCGACAGTTGTACTGGCGCTGTTTGTGCTGGAGACATGAGGAACTAGAATTTGAAGATGGTGAGTGTTCTGTTGATACATCGAAGACTACGTTCGTGGCCTCTAATGGTGTAACTTTGGCACAAAATGTTTGATCTGAAAAAAAAAAACATTTGTCCTTAATAGCTTGATACAATTCAGGACCTACAAACTATAAACAATGACGTAGTTCAAGCAATTTATTATTTACCCTTATGTTGTCTCACAAAGAAACGCAAAGACATTTTCATAACTGTGATGTTTATATCCATACAGTGCAAGTCAATAGGGTCCTTACTTATGGTCTCAAACTGTCCAGTTTTAAATAGGAAATAAATATGTATGAATTAAACAGTTTAGACTGTCTTTAGTAAAATATTCTAATATGTTACATAGATTCTTTTGATTACCCTTATGATAAGTAAGTTATTTAACTTGGAATGTAATTTGGCCACATTGACATGCACTGTATAAACAAAATCACATTTCTCAATAAAAAAAAACTTTTGAAATGTTGAACGTGTTTGAGACATCATGTAGGTAAGAAAAGTGTATCTATGTAAAGTATACCAATCAATCATTAATGTCAAGCAATTTTGCATTAGTAATCATAAAGATGACTCTGACGTACTATCTATATTTCATGCATTCAGAAGCCGACGTCACTGTATTGGTGTGATGTGATCAGGGAGATTGTCCTCTTTAACAAACTGTTCAACTCCTATGCTGCCAACTTGTTCAAAAGAGACACTAGTTTCTCCTCTGGTAGCCCAGGTAGGATTGCCAACACAGCATCTCTTACATCCTCATCCAACGTGAACATGCCTTTAGAAATCTGAAAAAGAGTGATGAAAATCACTGATAAGTCATTCATCTTGTACTGTGCTACTGGATAATAATCAAGGAGATTCTCTTGTTTTACACACAAGAAGTTTGAATCTTCAACTGTCTCTATTATGCAATGGACACCCATATCAACAAGCTGCACAGCCTGTTGCCTCCTCACAATAAAGAAGACAGATTCATTGCAGTGGATTAAAACCAGTTGAATCTCACCTATGTAGACTTTTTTCATCTTGATTTAGTACAACGTAAATGCGTTTTTTTTTTTTTTTACTTTGTACCTTTGTAAATTACTTCATTTGCAGTTACAGTTGAGTTATAAGTGAAACTGAATGCTGAAGTGGCTGCCTTGATGTTGTCATTGTAGTCACTGGTATAAAACTAATTTCCTCTTACCACCTGAATTACAGGTGGAAAAAGAGTCCCGGCACTTAAGTATGATTGTAAGAGTAGATGTCTCTCTGCTAAAGTAGCACACAGGTTCTTAAAGCTGTGCAGTTTTCTTGCACACTGTTTGAAGTAAGTGTGCTTTCAAATCTCATCGTCCAAAGATGAATCAGAGGGCCAAACTGGATTATAAGTTTTGGATAGTGACAGAGATAGTGATGTTTAGGTTTAAGGGGACATCCTGGAAATAGTTCCACTCTAGACTGGATGTATTCTTCTATGAGAACACCCAAATAAGCAACCTGATCAGCAGTAATTGTTGGTGAACACACATAAACAACTATTTCTATTAAAAGCAAAATCATGTTCCATGCACTACATTCGGTTGGGTTTATTCCTGTCTCCAACCAGCAAAGGAACCAATATAATATAACAATTTATCAATAAACACACTTGTTCACTCGCTGTCCACGGCTGTGATTTGCTGATCAAATGTAAAAAAAAAAAAAACACACGGAGGAGCTGAATTATGCTGCCGTTTTCATGTCAAATTTAACTGGGACTAAGACAATAATTTAGTGTACAGTTTATGAGCTAATCGCAAACGTTTTAGGTGGGCTGAGTAGAAATATAGGGGGATACAGCTCTCAACAGGCACCAATTTTGGACTGCGAGCCCACCCAATTTCTCACTATTTGGACAAAATTCCGGATGTTTGTCATTTGCTTCACCACCAAGATAGGTAAACTGACTTATCTTTCTGTTCAGTTCTTCAAAGGTGACATGCTTCTCTTTGTTTACCAGGTGGTTGATACATAATGCCAGGTCAATGAAAACAACACCTTCAAAAAGATTATGACCTACACTGTAAAAAATGTCTGTGATTTTAACAGTAAAAGTCTGTATTTTCTGTCTAATTTCTGTCCAAAATACAGAAAATAGCTGTAACAGATCAAACCTTTGTTTTCGAGAAACTAATCAGAGTGTCTGAAATCTCGCCACACACCCTCATCCACTAGTCCCTAAATTAGTCAATTAGTTTAGTCCACTAGACAGAGTGAATGACCACAAATAACTGTATGATGAACACCTGCTGTTAACAAGCACAAATCACTGAAGCAAAGAACAAGAAATAAAACTACAGACACAGCCTTAAGCTGCGGTCACACTTGGCTTTTCCTCCCATAGACTTCCATTCATACGCAAACGAATACGTCAGACCGGAAACGCGGGGTCATGCGTTAAGTTTCGCAGGTTGCTGCGGTGCAAAGTTCAAGCTTGGTGAACTCTGACCTGCGAAATCGCATCACTTGACTGCATGAGACCAATCAAGGATCAAAACAGGACCTCTCTGGGCAGAAATGTAAAACATGAAGCAATCGCTCGCTTTTTTAAATGTCTAATAAGCATGTTTAACCCCGCCCCTTTTCGCAGCGCCGCACGACAGAATTTCGCACACACTAAGCCCAGTGTGACCGTAGCTTTACACCAAACCAACAGAAACAGAGGAAAACAGAAGATTAAACAACTCCATTAAATAACAGCATTAGCAGCTGCACTGATTACAGGTTGACTTCAATTCTCTCATATCTGCAAGAATATTTTTATTGGAAATATTTCATTTGGCCTCACCATCACGGAGATAAGAGGCTGCATTAGTTGAGCTCTTAAACCTTGACATTGCCATCTAAAAAATATTTGGCTGTTATAGCTGAATGTCTGAATCTTATCAGATACTGCAAGAAAGACTTTGTGAAACTAAACTATGTTTACTGAAACATTGCAGATATAAATTCTAGGATTTTATAAGTCAAGCCATAGAAAATAGCTGTATTTGATATTGTTTGGGTTATGCTACAGCTTTTCACAGAAATTTAACAAACAAATATCAATGAATTACTATTTAATTAGTTTTACGCACTAATTCTTCTGATCTCTATTAGCACAATAAGACACACAGACATCAAGAATCAGGATATGAACCTCAACCATGGTTGCTAAAATATAAAGCTGCTTAATTCATTCATGCTGCAATGCATGCCGGGTGCCAGCATAGTACAAAACTCCCAGCATGCATTGCAGCTTAACTATATTATGCAGCTTAAAGTTCTTACAATCTTTCTTTGCTTTTAATTTATGTTGTTTTGGGAGGTAATATTTCAGTAGAGTGTTTTGTATTGTTCTGGGTTGATTTTTATTTTTTGTTTGTCACCATTGTTGAGATTCAAAGACTTGATGTCTGTGTGTTTTTAAATTCTGCTTCATGTTACACATTTTCTTAGTGAGTGGTGTATTTAGACCTGTTAACCAGGCAATAACTACTGTGGGTGACATGGTTTAATTTACATATCATTATTATTTCACATTTATAATTATCAAAATATTCAATGACTACACAAGCAGGTGAGGATGATTACAAAATTATACTTAACCTTAACAGTCTTATTAATATTATTTCTCTTGGCTTTTCATGCTATACAAGTAGTATGATAAACACAATTTCAGTAGACAATTAAAATAGTTGAAGAGCCCAACTAAAGCAGACTTTGTGAAGCTCCTGATGTTTGTGTTGTTTAATGATCTCTGCTGAGATCTTTAGAAATCACATTTTTATTGTGTAATTTGTTTTATTTTTATTAATTATTAATTTATTTAGAGTGTTATTCTCAGTTGATTTCATATTTGGTTTTGGCTGTTTATTTGTGTTTTTCTTTCCTTCAGTGATTCTGCTGTTAACAGTTAAGCTACGGTAAAGCTGCGGTCACACTGGGCTTTGTGTGTGCGAAATTCTGTCGTGCGGCGCTGCGAAAAGGGGCGGGATTAAACAAGCTTATTAGACATTAAAAAAGCCAGCGATTGCTCTATGTTTTACATTTCTGCCCAGAGAGGTCGTGTTTTGATCCTCGATTGATCTCACGCAGTCAAGTGATGCGATTTCGCAGGTCAGAGTTCACCAAGCTTGAACTTTGCACCGCAGCAACATGCGAAACTTGACGCATGACCCTGCGTTTCCGGTCTGACGCATTCGCGTGCGTTTGAATGGAAGTCTATGGGAGGAAAAGTCAAGTGTGACCGCACCTTTACACTGGGCTTTGTGTGTGCGAAATTCTGTCGTATGGCGCTGCGAAAAGGGGCGGGATTAAACAAGATGATTAGACATTTAAAAAAGCGAGCGATTGCTCCATGTTTTAAATTTCTGTCCAGAGAGGTCCTGTTTTGATCCTCGATTGGTCTCACGCAGTCAAGTGATGCGATTTCACAGGTCAGAGTTCACCTATGGCTAGTGGATAGGGCCACTTCTCAGCCTCACATGTATGGCGTCCGGAATGGGTCAATAACCTGACGCTGCAACGTGCGTTTTTTGCTATTAAATCCATGCAATTTAAGACACAGACGTGACGTTGACGTCACATAGACGTCACGTAAATCACGTGTGGCAGTGAAGTGTCAAGCCAGACGTTACGCGTGATTCACGTGTAGCAGTGAAGTTATTTATTTATTTTTTCGCTAACACGTATCATAACACGCTGCTCACACGGCTGAGTGCAGTGTGTGAGCCAGTGCACAATTTTCTTGCCCTTCATACATTCCTCTCAATGGACGTGACATCAGCGTCTGACTTGTTACATGACGTCTGCGTCTACCTTTTTTTTTTTTATATATATTTTTGAGCAGTTTTTAGTGCGGCTGTTAGCTTTTTGCCGGTTAACTTATACAATAATGTTCTGCAAATTAAACATAAATATATTAATATATAATGATATTTGTTTTCAAGATAGCATAAAAACGTATAAAAAATGTATAAGATAAATAACAAATGTCTCCGGAAGTAAAGTTTAGGTTGTTTATTAGTATAATCATGTCATTTAGTTTTATAAAATCCTTTTTAAATTCGTTTTACATTTGAGTCTTATTGTGTTTTATTTTTTTACATGTTTAATGTAGCCTACAGCATATCAATGATGACCAACTCATCGATCGCAATCGCCTGTTAGATCTGATACTTTTGCTGTAAAAATATTAGAAAAATAGAAAATTACGTTAACCATTATTGTGTTATTTTTAAAGCACCTGTCTTCATTTTACGTTTAAAACGTAATAGGATTCTTTGAAGAAAAAAACTATTTTATTCTTTTTTTTTCTTTCTTTTTAGAAAGAAAATTAATATTTTTATTCAGCAATAAGGTTATGTTGATAGTATTTATTTTTTTGATAATAATTTGCCAGGATTCAAATCAAATCAATCCTGTAAAAATATAATTGAAAAACTTATTTAATAGCACAACGTTAATCCATTGAATTATCAGGCAACATAAAAATGTTAAAAATTAAACTTTGCATCACATAAATAAAAAAAGTATATTAAACTAGAAAATAATTATTTTAAATTGTTATAATATTTTCTATTAACCAAACCCCGACCATTTAATAAAAAATAAATAACCAAAACAGTGTATAATCCTAAAACGTTAGCCTACTGTTATTTGAAATATATATATATATATATATATATATATATATATATATATATATATATATATATATATATATATATATATATATATATATATATATATATATATAATTATTATATTATTATTATTTTTTATTATTTATTTTTGTGTGTGTGTGTGTGTGTGTGTGTGTGTGTGTGTGTGTGTGTGTGTGTGTGTGTGTGTGTGCGTGTGTGTGCGTGTGTGTGTGTGAAAATGTGCTTTAAATGTTAAAGTAAAATCGCCAGTAGGTGGCAGAATGTCACTATTAATTGAATCATTGCTCATTTAAACGGTTGATAATTCAACACGAAACAATGTCATATTGCTTAAAGGCAAAACAGCGCCGTGGCACAGTCCAGGAAATCCCTAATATGGATGAAGGCATCAGCTATCGCTGTAGTTGAATAAAAATAAGATCTGAATAAACATGACAAAACTTTGATCATTTACACGACTGCGACAATGAATGTTTTATACAGAATTATTATCCCCCTTTGAATTTTCTTTTCTTTTTTAAATATTTCCCAAATGATGTTTAACAGAGCAAGGAAATTTCCACAGTATGTCTGATAATATTTTCTTCTTCTGGAAAAAGTCTCATTTGTTTTATTTCAGCTAGAATAAAAGCAATTTTGCATTTAAAAAAAAACATTTTTAAGTCAAAATGATTAGCCCCTTCAAGCTATATTTTTTTCCGATAGTCTACACAACAAACCATCACTATTCAATAACTTGCCTACCTACCCTGCATTTAAAGCCTGTAAATGTCACTTTAAGCTGTATAGTCTTAAAAATGTCTAGTCAAATATGATTTACAGTTATAATGGTAAAGATAAAATGATTCAGTTATTAGAAATTAGTTATTGAAACCATTATGTTTAGAAATGTGTTGAAAAAAATCTCCGTTAAACAGAAATTAGGGGAAAAAATTAGGGGTGGGGGTAGTTCAACTATATGTGTTCTTACAGCCATTTTAGGTATTTTAATAAGAAAGTCGATTTATAATCCCCTGCTAACTGACATAGCATGTTACAGTAGAATGTAGCTATAAAAATAATAAGCTAGATCCATTAATTCACTGTGATTTAATTACAGAAACAGAAGTGACTGGCCATATCATATCTCGATAACTATGCCTAGATATCTACTTCATATCTAGAAAGCTAGTACAATTTTAGATTTTAATTCGCATGTATTTACATTGGTATGATCGATTACAGTAATTTTATTTCAACAAAACTACACACATTTTATACTGTGGAAACAAATATTAAGCTTCATCAGTAGTTAGAACTATTCACTTTCGCAAAAGAGAAAAAAATATTATTACCTCATCAACTTTAGGCTCCTTAAAACAATGAATAAATGAAGTGCAGTAGCGGAGTTTTTTAAAACCATGTGACAACAGTGCCACTCCCACCTGCCGGTAGAAACAGGTACTGCTGAACAGCTGACGATTTAATTACCCGACACAAACGCGGAATGTTTGTGATGTATGTGGTAATTTTCAGTAACGTTACTTAGATAAAATAAATGTGATACAACATATTTAAGTGCAACACATTCCAAAAGATCAGGGGCCTTTGTCAGTACATCAGGGGCTGATTTTCTGCTTTTCCTGCAGGTGCTAAACACACTTGATATGTGATGATATGGGAGAATTAAGAGAAACCTTGACTCTAAAATGTCGATTCCCTTCCATGTTTTCTGTACCTGTTAATACAAAGTTTGTATGTACCTGCAAAAACATTTAGGCTAT
This sequence comes from Danio aesculapii, assembly GCF_903798145.1. NCBI lineage: Eukaryota > Metazoa > Chordata > Actinopteri > Cypriniformes > Danionidae > Danio > Danio aesculapii. The sequence goes on along the minus strand of NC_079443.1, from coordinate 13,123,108 downwards.
AAAAGTACAAAATAATAATAATAATAATAATAATAATAATAATAATAATAATAATAATAATAATAATAATTATTATTATTATTATTATTATAAAGTGAGCATGCTCTTGACTTTTGAGGTGTAATTTTTTTTTTGTATAATCATGTCAGAACACCTGTCAGTCAAAACTTGACAAACTGTACAACTACATAAATTTATAACTGTACGAATATTGTTTATGTTATTTAAATTGACATTTAATTATGGCATACCAAAATGTTTATATCATTTGTATAAATATTTATAAATATATACCAGTTGAAATAAAAAGCTGTGAATAAAAATGGTAAAAATAACTCAATTGCAAATTAAACATAACTGAGGATTTAAGTGAAAACAATAATAGAGAACTAATAGGTAAAATAAAGCTGGGACCCGAACCGCGAGGAGCGCGAGCCGCGGGAGTTTTATTAAAGAACTCCCTCCGACTATGCAGCACTTTGCGGGAGAGAGCATCACAGTGCACACAGTCAGCATTCTCAAATGCTGCCAGGGCATGCTCCTCTCCCAAACACTCTAAACACAAATCATGTGAGTCACCAGCCGTGATAAAGCGGGGACATGGAGGCACACAGCGTTTAAAGTTTTTTTCTGCCATATCAAAAACAAAAAAGCTAGTTTGTCAGTTTTTTTTTGTATTTTGTGTATGCAAAGTCAGTAATGAATGGTCACAGAGAGGGTGTTTTTTTTTTCACGTGCGTGCTTCTTGATAGCAAAGAAGTTAACACTGAATGCTCAGTGCAGGCTTTTATACTCTCTGGTCTGACGACACCACTTAATTACATTAGATTGATTTCACATGTGCTTCAAGACGCGTATAAAAGAGGTGTTCCCCCTAGCGTTCTGGTTAGACGCAGTGTTGAAATTCCCTAGAAGGGGAATGCTGAGTTTCATGTTTTTAAGCTGTTTTCATCACTTTCTGTTTTTGGCCTGAAAACATCATATCTCAGCCCCAGGAACAAGAATCCTGGCTGAGAGCTCAAAATATGAGCTTATTCAAAATCACTTGCTTTTGCTTTGAAACTTGTCTAAATATGTGTAAAACTGCATACAGTGTTGTGTAAAGCAAAAAGAACGCTGAGTTTCATGAATTTAAGCTGTTTTTATCACTTTCTGTTTTCGGCCTGAAAACATCATATCTCAGCCCCAGGAACAAGAATCCTGGCTGAGAGCTCAAAATATGAGCTTATTCAAAATCACTTGCTTTTGCTTTGAAGCTTGTCTAGATATGTTTAAAACTGCATACAGTGTTGTGTAAACCAAAAAGAACGCTGAGTTTCATAAATTTAAGCTGTTTTTATCACTTTCTGTTTTTGGCCTGAAAACATCAAATCTCAACCCCATGAACAAGAATCCTGGCTGCGAGCTCAAAATATGAGCTTATTCAAAATCATTTGCTGTTCCCTTGATACTTGTCTAAACATGTTTAAAACTGCATACAGTGTTGTGTAAACCTAAAAGAATGCTGAGTTTCATGTTTTTAATCTGTTTTTATCACTTTCTGTTTTTAGCCTGAAAACATCATAACTCAGCCCTAGGAACAAGAATTCTGGCAGAGAGCTCAAAATATGAGCTTATTCAAAATCACTTGCTTTTCTCTTGAAAGATGGCTTAACATGTTTAAAACTGCATACAGTGTTGTGGTAAAAAAAAAAAAAAAGAATAATGAGATTCATGAATTTAAGCTGTTTTTATCACTTTCTGTTTTTGGCCTGAAAACATCATATCTCAGCCCTAGGAACAAGAATCCTGGCTAAGAGCTCAAAATATGAGCTTGTTCAAAATCACTTGCTTTTGCTCCTGAAACTTGTCTAAACATGTTTAAACTGAATACGATGTTGTGTAAAGCAAAAAAAGAATGCTGAGTTTCATGTTTTTAAGCTGTCTTTATCACTTTTTGTTTTTGGCCTGACAACATCATATCTCAGCCCTAGGAACAAGAATCCTGGTTGAGAGCTCAAAATATGAGCTTATTCAAAATCACTTGCTTTTCTCTTAAAAGATGGCTTAACATGTTTAAAACTGCATTCAGTGTTGTGGTAAAAAAAAAAAAAAAGAATAATGAGTTTTATGTTTTTAAGCTATTTTTATCACTTCCTGTTTTTGGCCTGAAAACATCATATCTCAGCCCCAGGAACAAGAATCCTGGCTGAGAGCTCAAAATATGAGCTTATTCAAAATAACTTGCTTTTGCTTTTAAACTTGTCCAAATATGTTGAAAACAGCATTCAGTGTTGTGTTAAACAAAAAGAATGCTGAGTTCAGGAATTTAAGCTGTTTATATCACTTTCTGTTTTTAGCCTGAAAACATCATATCTCAGTCCTAGGAACAAGAATCCTGGCTGAGAGCTCAAAATATGAGCTTATTCAAAATCATGTGCTTTTCCCTTGATACTTGTCTAAACATGTTTAAAACTGCATACAGTGTTGTGTAAAGCAAAAAGAATGCTGAGTTTCATGTTTTTAAGCTGTTTTTATCACTTTCTGTTTTTGGCCTGAAAACGTCATATCTCAGCCTCAGGAACAAGAATCCTGGCTGAGAGCTCAAAATATGAGCTTATTCAAAAGCACTTGCTTTTGCTTTGAAACTTGTCTAAATGTGTTTAAAACTGCATACAGTGTTGTGTTAAAAAAAGAATGCTTAGTTTCATGAATTTAAGCTGTTTTTATCACTTTCTGTTTTTAGCCTGAAAACATCATATCTCAGCCCTAGGAGCAAGAATCCTGGCTGAGAGCTCAAAATATGAGCTTATTCAAAATCATGTGCTTTTCCCTTGATACTTGTCTAAACATGTTTAAAACTGCATACAGTGTTGTGTGAAGCAAAAAGAATGCTGAGTTTCATGTTTTTAAGCTGTTTTCATCACTTTCTGTTTTTGGCCTGAAAACAGCATATCTTAGCCCTAGGAACAAGAATCCTGGCTGAGAGCTCAACACATGAGCTTATTCAAAATAACTTGCTTTTGCTTTGAAACTTGTCTAAATATGTTTAAACTGCATACAGTGTTGTGTAAAGCAATAAGAATGATGAGTTTTTTTTAAGCTGTTTTTATCAGTTTCTGTTTTTGGCCTGAAAAAATCATATCTCAGCCCCAGGAACAAGAATCCTGGCTTAGAGCTCAAAATATGAGCTTACTCAAAATCACTTGCTTTTGCTTTGAAACTTGTCCAAATATGTTTAAAACTGCATACAGTGTTGTGTTAAACAAAAAGAATGATGAGTTATTTGTTTTAAGCTGTTTTATCACTTTCTGTTTTTGGCCTGAAAACATCATATCTCAGCCCTAGAAACAAGAATCCTGGCTGAGAGCTCAAAATATGAGCTTATTCAAAATCACTTGCTTTTCTGTTGAAAGATGGCTTAACATGTTTAAAACTGCATACAGTGTTGTGGTAAAAAAAAAAAAAGAATAATGAGTTTTTATGTTTTTAAGCTGTTTTTATCACTTTGTGAAGAAGTTTCATAAACTAATTTCGAGAGGAGCACGTGATATGATTGAGCACGTCTGGCCACTCATCTGTAATCAGTAATAATCCAATCAGAGTGATCCTAGTTTACTATAAATGGATCATTTTCTCCCTAATGGTTTATCTTCGTTTGGAAGAATGCTTACCGCTACAAACGCTCCAGCATTTAACCTAGGCTTCAGCATTGTTTAAACCTTTCAACGTGGAAGAACAAACAAACAAACAGCAACAACAACAACTCCAGCCAGAACCCCGCTCTCCCCAAAACTTCAGCCACCGCTTCGCCAGCTATCAAGCCTGAATTACAACAAGACGCCGGCCCACCAGCTCTTCCAACTCCTACTGCCCCACTCAACGCAAGCCACACCTTCCATTAAACTCAAGACGCCGGTGATCCAAGCCATTTCTATGAAGCCTGACTCTCACTGATATCCTAGAGGTCCACTTTCGGTAACGTACATGCTTTAAGCGGAAGCTTCGCTACATAACTACACTCTAACAAAGATTAAACATTTTATAAAAGTTTTGAAAGATGAGACCAGCGTGAATCAAATGATTTCAATAAAGAACTCACCTCTCAACCTCCCGCCTGTCCACAGATCCATAACTTTCTGACTGCAGAAGTAATTCGATTGCAACTGACCAAGCAATCTTTTCCACAAACATTAGTCCACAACATACTTATATGTTGATAAACGTCCATGGAAGGATGCACTGTTTTCAGTCAAACCAGCTGCTGGAGCGCATGCAGCAGAATAGTCTTTCAAGCACAAACACTATAGCGATTTTGCTCGACAAAATGGCCGCCGACCTTTTGCACTCTGACGGATACTCCAAGGAGCCAAAAGGAGAAATGTCACCATCCAATGAGCTTTCCAAACTTTAGATGACCCCGCCTTATCTCTTGACAGTTTCATGAATGGAGTGAGTGCTAAGACTTTGTGAATGAATCCGGCCAGATACGCTCGAGATTTTTCAATCCCGTTAAGATTCCGAACGTGATGATATTTATCTTGGACTTAGTAAAAGCCCATGACAAACAGTACATTCACACAGTTCCTACTAAGTGGTGACATCGTTTTTTGAAGTTAAAGGTTTGATGTTGGCAGTTGATTATTTACATTTTATTTATATATATTTAAAAAAAATAATAATAATAACCCCTCTGCCACATCTAATCTGATAGCCATGGAACCAACGAAAAGAGTATTACCCAGCCAGTGAAAAACCTTCAACACAAAGCATTGAAGCTCTTTTGCAACATGCCAATAGCTACTCTTATATCAAAACACAAGAGTGCCATAGTCATGCTTATAATGGCAAGTCAGTGGGATGAGAAAAAGCGAAGAAACAACTTCCTGCTTGACTGCTACGAACAAAGAGGGCATTTCTGGCAGTAGAATAACGTTTCATCCACTGACTCTGTTAGATACATTTTGCTTTTAAACAAACTACTATATCACTAAGGGGTTAAACTCCACTTCACCATACTATCACCTCACCTGCTCTTCAAGAGGTACTTCCAGGACCACCAGCCAAGACACGCCCCATATCCTCAGCTCTCCATCCATCTGCCACCCTGCAGGGGGACGAATGTCCACTTATACAACCCTTGCTAATTGTGACATCTAAGCTATTGTAACATGTATTAACAAAGGCGCTTCCATTCATAGTTGCCCACGCTCTTACGAAGTGACCTTGCATGAATATCAGCTAAAACATTTAATTATGTCTGCTGTACATGTACCATGTCGTGACCATTTAATCTCTAATTCTTTCTTGTTTTCTCATTTTAGAGGTCATGGCTACCAGCTCCAGAAACTACCCTTATTCAACCCATCACACTCTATATCCATTTCCAAATGTATTCACACTCTTCACAAAGATGCATTTCCCCTCATACAGCCCACACACTTTAGGCCATATTCACACTAGCCCCTTTTGCCTCATACAGCCCACACACTTTAGGCCATATTCACACTAGCCCCTTTTGCCTCATACAGCCCACACACTTTAGGCCATATTCACACTAGCCCCTTTTGCCTCATACAGCCCACACACTTTAGGCCATATTCACACTAGCCCCTTTTGCCTCATACAGCCCACACACTTGAGGCCATATTCACACTAGCCCCTTTTTGCCTCATACAGCCCACACACTTTAGGCCATATTCACACTAGCCCCTTTTGCTTCATACAGCCCACACACTTGAGGCCATATTCACACTAGCCCCTTTTTGCCTCATACAGCCCACACACTTGAGGCCATATTCACACTAGCCCTTTTTTTGGTTTTTGAAAAGTCTGAATTAACATAATTTCAATCCCACATTCCATCCCATCATAGCTGATCTAACTAGGCAGGAGGAGGAAGCTCTGCCTTTCTTTATTAATAAGCCCCCCCCACCCCCACATACACCCATTTCAAACACTATTCGCTTTCTTACACCTCAAGAGAACAATACCACATCACGGAAGCCCAGCTGATCTTCTCCAACTGACCTCCACCCTCATGCATTTCTAGCCCTCTTCCCCTCTTTTCTTCCTTTAATTTCCCTCCAAACTCAAACTATCCCATACTTCCATTTACTCTTTTCACCACAGCTCTGACCCATTTAGAGGTCACCCAAGTGTCAATTGATGTAGCAGCAATGCTCTAAACAAGTCATATACACTTACACTTCAAATACCACTATCGTCACACTTCCAAACCCCCATGAATACCGTAATAGACGCTTCTGCAGGAGCACATATTGTCTCCATACTGACCCACCGCACCTCTGCAGCAGCAGAGACGCTCAGCTGAGCTACCCCCCCCCCCCCCCCCCCCCCTACAGCGCAACTGCAGTGACATTCTAACCGACCCCTTATTCACTCACCTCTACATATCACTAACAACAGTATTTTTCATTCTTACGGGAACATGCATAACCATCCAATGCTGACTACCACTGCATCTCGGCAACTGCAGAGACACTCCACCCAGTTTCATTCACCAATAACACCATGGCACTGTCACTCTAGCTAAGCTCCTCTTTTACTCATCTCTACATATCACTACTGATAGTATTTTTATTCTTACAGGAACATGCATAACTATACAATACTGACTACCAATGCACCTTTGCAACAGCAGAGATGATTCAAGTAACATTCACCCATAGCACTACTGCACTGGCTCTCTTGCTAAGCCCCTCTTTTACTTCATCTCTACATATCACTACTGACTCTCACCTCCCCTCTACTTATCATTAATGACAATAAAATTTTTTCTTACAGGAACATGCATAACTATACAATACTGACTACCACTGCATCTTTGCAACAGCAGAGATGCTTCATGTTACATTCGCCCATAGCACTACTGCACTGGCATTCTAGCTGAGCCCCTCTGTTCTTCATCTCTACATATCATTACTGACCATATTTAGCACTCATAATGCTCCAATGCTGACTACCACTGCACCTCTGCAACAGCAGAGATGCTCCGCCGAGCCTTATTTTCCCTCTGCCTTCCCCCTGCCTCCTCCCCTCTCCCCCTCCCCATTTATAGTTGACAATTGCCCAGTAACACTATTCCGAATTTAGAGATGATTCATAGCATTCTCCGCCTCTCAGACTCCCACTCACTCTCCAGTCCCCCTTTTCACAGGGCCTCTGCGAGGGGTTAAGGAGTTAAGTCAATATAGAAAAGTTTGAGGACATTAAAAGTTTAGATAGTCTTAGATTCCTGCAATGTACTAAATTTATCTATTTTTATACAAGGTATCATTGTATGGTAAAATTTGACTGTATTAAATCTGTGAATATCAGGATGTTGTGTAGTTACGAAATCAGTAAAATCCTAGTAGATTTGACAGCTTGTTGCTTATTTACCACAGTTACCAAGGCAACACCATTATTTCTGCAGCTCTATAGGGACATGTTGAATCGGCTAGATTTTATAGATCTATATTCCATATGTATGTTTTAGTTTGGATTAATTTCTTTAATTTTAATATTTAGTAAATATATTGTAAGATATATATCGCCAGTATTTCTGGTTGAAAAGTGGTTATAGGTCTTTAAAAGTATTGAAAGAGTCTTAAAGGTATTTAAAGGTGTTGAATTACACTTTCTGATTCCTGTATATACTCTGTTTCAGAATATGAGCAGCCACCACAGAAGCCCAAAGGGCTTTACAACAACAGATCCAGACCCTGGGAAGGTGGTCATCCAATGCCTTAAAGACATTCATACGTCTTCGCCAAAGGCACCTCAAAGAAGCCCAGATGACTCTCGCCAGCCATCAACCCACAGCTACTCAAGGGCGAGGGCATGACCCAGCCACCTTCCCTCCTCCTTTCCCTTACTTTTAAACTGAGTAACACTCAACCTTCTCCCCCAGTCACATAGTAAATCGAAGGTGCATACAAGCCCCCTCGTCACCCCGCCACCCCCGGCCGTTACTGCAGGAGTCTTCACAGCCCCCTCCCATTTCCCGACTCCTGCCAGACCCTGCCCGCCCTAAGGCTCTGACTCCTGCAGGAGTGTTACCCCGAGCTTCGACTCCCGCAGGAGTCATCTCACTGTCCCCCCCAGGCCTTAGCAAATTTCTCTTATATGTTTGCATATATATGGGTGTATGCGTTTGCGTACGTATGTATGTATGTATATGTGCGGGCGTAGATGTTGTATATGCATGTATGTATGTACACTTGTATAGAAGTATACGCGTGTATGTGGGTTTATATGTATATAAGTATGCGTGTGTGTATGGATTTGTGTGTGTATATATATGTATCTATGTGCGCAAGTACATGGACATATATATTTTTTACTTATAGCGCTGTCACTCCCCGCTCCATCTCCTCACGGAGTGTTCCTCGAGCACCTAACTCATCCCGTCACCCTCTAACAGGAGTCTTCACCGTCCAAATCCCCTTTTTCCCAGTCTCCTGTCAGAGTCGGCCAGCTTGCCCTGTTCCCCGGGCGCTGACCCCCACAGGGGTCATGTCACTGCCCCCCCCCAAGGCCACTGAAACTTATTATTTATATATATCTATGGATTCTCGTCCATGGTTATATATTCATATAGAGCGCTGTCACTCCCTGCTCTATCTCCAAGTAGGAGTGTTCCTCGAGCATCGACTCCCACAGGAGTCTCGCCAAACTTGCCACTCACCCTCTAGCAGAAATCTCCACCACCCAAATCCCAATTCACGATTTCTGCCGGAGACGGCAAATAATAAGAATTGCTGCCCCCAACTACCGCAGCGCCTATTCCGACTCACAGAAGTCTTCTGATTGCCCCCTCTAGGCCTTAGATTACCCCATTTTATATATATATTATATATACTCTCATATATACATATATATTTATATATAGCGCTGCCACTTCCCAGCTCTATCTCCGTCAGGAGTGTTCCTCGAGCATATTTTGTTTTGATTCTTAATGAGTCAACCCTGGCCACCCCTTTCTATCCCCCCACCACTAGTCACCTTTCCCCCTCCCCCCCGCTCAGGCTCCAACAGGAGTCTGTTTCACCCTTTGCTCCAACTAGAGCTCCCTAATCTCTTTCCCTTTCCATATCCTCTATATCCAGCAGCTGGATATAGCAAAAACTTTCTAGCTTTTTGGGGGGAAATTCTTCGAAATACACGGCTGCTGTCCCGAGTTGATAGCATTTTGGGGAGCTCTCGAGACCTACCTGATCTCGGATCTCCTGATATGCTTATCGACCGGGCGAGAGCCCTGGGCTCAAATATCTCCGAGCTCAGGGTTCTCTCCCGGGACAGCATGCCAAACCTGCTTTATACGCCAAGCATATCTAAGTAGGAACTCTTGAAGTGAAGTTTCATAAACTAATTTCGAGAGGAGCACGTGATATGATTGAGCACGTCTGGCCACTCATCTGTAATCAGTAATAATCCAATCAGAGTGATCCTAGTTTACTATAAATGGATCATTTTCTCCCTAATGGTTTATCTTCGTTTGGAAGAATCCCCCCTTCCACCCCTTCTCCTCCTTTTCCTCCTTTTTCTAAAAAGGGGGAGCTCTCGAGACCTACCTGATCTCGAATCTCCTGATATGCTTATCGACCGGGCGGGAGCCCTGGGCTCAAATATCTCCGAGCTCAGGGTTCTCTCCCGGGACAGCATGCCAAACCTGCTTTATACGCCAAGCATATCTAAGTGGGAACTCTTGAACTGTTTTTAGCCTGAAAACATCATATCTCAGCCCCAGGAACAAGAATCCTGGCTGAGAGCTCAAAATATGAGCTTATTCAAAATCACTTGCTTTTGCTTTGAAACTTGTCTAAACATGTTTAAAACTGCATACACTGTTGTGTAAAGAAAAAAGAATGCGGAGTTTCATGAATTAAAGCTGTTTTTATCACTTTCTGTTTTTAGCCTGAAAACATCACATCTCAGCCCTAGGAACAAGAATCCTGGCTGAGAGCTCAAAATATGAGCTTATTCAAAATCATGTGCTTTTCCTTTGATACTTGTCTAAACATGTTTAAAACTGCATACAGTGTTGTGTAAAGCAAAAAGAATGCTGAGTTTCATGTTTTTAAGCTGTTTTTATCACTTTCTGTTTTTCACCTGAAAACATCATATCCCAGCCTCAGGAACAAGAATCCTGGCTGAGAGCTCAAAATATGAGCGTATTCAAAAATGACTTGCTTTTGCTTTGAAACTTGTCTAAATGTGATTAAAACTGCATACAGTGTTGTGTTAAAAAAGATTGCTGAGTTTCATGAATTTAAGCTGTTTTTATCACTTTCTGTTTTTAGCCTGAAAACATCATATCTAAGCCCTAGGAGCAAGAATCCTGTCTGGGAGCTCAAAATATGAGCTTATTCAAAATCATGTGCTTTTCCCTTGATATTTGTCTAAACATGTTTAAAACTGCATGCAGTGTTGTGTTAAACAAAAAGAATGCTGAGTTTCATGTTTTTAAGCTGTTTTTATCACTTTCTGTTTTAGCCTGAAAACATCATATCTCAGCCCCAGGAACAAGAATCCTGGCTGAGAGCTCAAAATATGAGCTTATTCAAAATCACTTGCTTTTGCTTTGAAACGTGTCTAAACATGTTTAAAACTGCATACACTGTTGTGTAAAGAAAAAAGAATGCGGAGTTTCATGAATTAAAGCTGTTTTTATCACTTTCTGTTTTTAGCCTGAAAACATCACATCTCAGCCCTAGGAACAAGAATCCTGGCTGAGAGCTCAAAATATGAGCTTATTCAAAATCATGTGCTTTTCCTTTGATACTTGTCTAAACATGTTTAAAACTGCATACAATGTTGTGTAAAGCAAAAAGAATGCTGAGTTTCATGTTTTTAAGCTGTTTTTATCACTTTCTGTTTTTCACCTGAAAACATCATATCCCAGCCTCAGGAACAAGAATCCTGGCTGAGAGCTCAAAATATGAGCTTATTCAAAATCACTTGCTTTTACTTTGAAACTTGTCTAAATGTGATTAAAACTGCATACAGTGTTGTGTTAAAAAAGATTGCTGAGTTTCATGAATTTAAGCTGTTTTTATCACTTTCTGTTTTTAGCCTGAAAACATCATATCTAAGCCCTAGGAGCAAGAATCCTGTCTGGGAGCTCAAAATATGAGCTTATTCAAAATCATGTGCTTTTCCCTTGACATTTGTCTAAACATGTTTAAAACTGCATGCAGTGTTGTGTTAAACAAAAGAATGCTGAGTTTCATGTTTTTAAGCTGTTTTTATCACTTTCTGTTTTTAGCCTGAAAACATCATATCTCAGCCCCAGGAACAAGAATCCTGGCTGAGAGCTCAAAATATGAGCTTATTCAAAATCACTTGCTTTTGCTTTGAAACTTGTCTAAACATGTTTAAAACTGCATACACTGTTGTGTAAAGAAAAAAGAATGCGGAGTTTCATGAATTAAAGCTGTTTTTATCACTTTCTGTTTTTAGCCTGAAAACATCACATCTCAGCCCTAGGAACAAGAATCCTGGCTGAGAGCTCAAAATATGAGCTTATTCAAAATCATGTGCTTTTCCTTTGATACTTGTCTAAACATGTTGAAAACTGCATGCAGTGTTGTGTAAAGCAAAAAGAATGCTGAGTTTTATGTTTTTAAGCTGTTTTTATCACTTTCTGTTTTTGGCCTGAAAACATCATATCTCAGCCCTAGGAACAAGAATCCTGACTGAGAGCTCAAATTTGAGCTTATTCATAATCACTTGCTTTTGCTTTGAAACTTGTCCAAATATGTTTAAACTGCATACGGTGTTGTGTAAAGCAAAAAGAATGCTGAGTTTCATGTTTTTAAAGCTGTTTTTATCACTTTCTGTTTTGGCCTGAAAACATCATATCTCAGCCCTAGAAACAAGATTCCTGGCTGAGAGCTCAAAATATGAGCTTATTCAAAATCACTTGCTTTTCTCTTGAAAGATGGCTTAACATGTTTAAAACTGCATACAGTGTTGTGGTAAAAAAAAAAAAAAAGAATAATGAGTTTTATGTTTTTAAGCTGTTTTTATCACTTTCTGTTTTTAGCCTGAAAACATCATATCTCAGCCCTAGGAACAAGAATCCTGGCTGAGAGCTCAAAATATGAGCTTATTCAAAATCATGTGCTTTTCCCTTGATACTTGTCTAAACATGTTTAAAACTGCATACACTGTTGTGTTTAAACAAAAAGAATGCGGAGTTTCATGTTTTTAAGCTGTTTTTATCACTTTCTGTTTTTAGCCTGAAAACATCATATCTCAGCCCCAGGAACAAGAATCCTGGCTGAGAGCTCAAAATATGAGCTTATTCAAAATCACTTGCTTTTGCTTTGAAACTTGTCTAAACATGTTTAAAACTGCATACACTGTTGTGTAAAACAAAAAGAATGCAGAGTTTCATGAATTTAAGCTGCTTTTATCACTTTCTGTTTTTAGCCTGAAAACATCACATCTCAGCCCTAGGAACAAAACTCCTGGCTGAGAGCTCAAAATATGAGCTTATTCAAAATCATGTGCTTTTCCCTTGATACTTGTCTAAATGTGTTTAAAACTGCATACAGTGTTGTGTAAAGCAAAAAGAATGCTGAGTTTCATGTTTTTAAGCTGTTTTTATCACTTTCTGTTTTTGGCCTGAAAACATCATATCTCAGCCTCAGGAACAAGAATCCTGGCTGAGAGCTTAAAATATGAGCTTATTCAAAATAACTTGCTTTTGCTTTGAAACTTGTCCAAATATGTTGAAAACAGCATTCAGTGTTGTGTTAAACAAAAAGAATGCTGAGTTTCATGAATTTAAGCTGTTTTTATCACTTTCTGTTTTTAGCCTGAAAACATCATATCTCAGCCCTAGGAACAAGAATCCTGGCTGAGAGCTCAAAATATGAGCTTACTCAAAATCATGTGCTTTTGCTTTGAAACTTGTCTAAACATGTTTAAAACTGCATACACTGTTGTGTAAAACAAAAAGAATGCAGAGTTTCATGAATTTAAGCTGCTTTTATCACTTTCTGTTTTTAGCCTGAAAACATCACATCTCAGCCCTAGGAACAAAACTCCTGGCTGAGAGCTCAAAATATGAGCTTATTCAAAATCATGTGCTTTTCCCTTGATACTTGTCTAAATGTGTTTAAAACTGCATACAGTGTTGTGTAAAGCAAAAAGAATGCTGAGTTTCATGTTTTTAAGCTGTTTTTATCACTTTCTGTTTTTGGCCTGAAAACATCATATCTCAGCCTCAGGAACAAGAATCCTGGCTGAGAGCTTAAAATATGAGCTTATTCAAAATAACTTGCTTTTGCTTTGAAACTTGTCCAAATATGTTGAAAACAGCATTCAGTGTTGTGTTAAACAAAAAGAATGCTGAGTTTCATGAATTTAAGCTGTTTTTATCACTTTCTGTTTTTAGCCTGAAAACATCATATCTCAGCCCTAGGAACAAGAATCCTGGCTGAGAGCTCAAAATATGAGCTTACTCAAAATCATGTGCTTTTCCGTTGATACTTGTCTAAACATGTTTAAAACTGCATACAGTGTTGTGTAAAGCAAAACGAATGCTGAGTTTCATGTTTTTAAGCTGTTTTTATCACTTTCTGTTTTTGGCCTGAAAACATCATATCTCAGCCTCAGGAACAAGAATCCTGGCTGAGAGCTCAAAATATGAGCTTATTCAAAATCACTTGCTTTTGCTTTGAAACTTGTATAAATGTGTTTAAAACTGCATACAGTGTTGTGTTAAAAAAAGAATGCTGAGTTTCATGTTTATAAGCTGTTTTTATGACTTTCTGTTTTTGGCCTGAAAACAGCATATCTCAGCCCTAGGAACAAGAATCCTGGCTGAGAGCTCAAAATATGAGCTTATTCAAAATCATGTGCTTTTTCCTTGAAACTTGTCTAATAATGTTTAAACTGCATACAGTGTTGTGTAAAGCAATAAGAATGATGAGTTTTTTTAAGCTGCTTTTATCAGTTCCTGTTTTTGGCCTGAAAAAAATCATATCTCAGCCCCAGGAACAAGAATCCTGGCTTAGAGCTCAAAATATGAGCTTACTCAAAATCACTTGCTTTTGCTTTGAAACTTGTCAAAATATGTTTAAAACTGCATACAGTGTTGTGTTAAACAAAAAGAATGATGAGTTATTTGTTTTATGCTGTTTTATCACTTTCTGTTTTTGGCCTAAAAAACATCATATCTCAGCCCCAGGAACAAGAATCCTGGCTGAGAGCTGAAATCTTGAGCTTATTCAAAATCATTTGCTTTTCCGTTGATACTTGACTAAAAATGTTTAAAACTGCATACAGTGTTGTGTAAAGCAAAAAGAATGCTGAGTTTTATGTTTCTAAGCAGTTTTTTATCACTTTCTGTTTTTGGCCTGAAAACATCATATCTCAGCCCCAGGAAAAAGAATCCTGGCTGAGAGCTGAAATCTTGAGCTCATTCAAAATCATTTGCTTTTCCGTTGATACTTGTCTAAAAATGTTTAAAACTGCATACAGTGTTGCGGTAAAAAAAAAAAAAGAATAATGAGTTTTATGTTTTTAAGCTGTTTTTATCACTTTCTGTTTTTAGCCTGAAAACATCATATCTCAGCCCTAGGAACAATAATCCTGGCTGAGAGCTCAAAATATGAGCTTATTCAAAATCACTTGCTTTTGCTTTGAAACTTGTCTAAATGTGATTAAAACTGCATACAGTGTTGTGTTAAAAAAGATTGCTGAGTTTCATGAATTTAAGCTGTTTTTATCACTTTCTGTTTTTAGCCTGAAAACATCATATCTAAGCCCTAGGAGCAAGAATCCTGTCTGGGAGCTCAAAATATGAGCTTATTCAAAATCATGTGCTTTTCCCTTGACATTTGTCTAAACATGTTTAAAACTGCATGCAGTGTTGTGTTAAACAAAAAGAATGCTGAGTTTCATGTTTTTAAGCTGTTTTTATCACTTTCTGTTTTTAGCCTGAAAACATCATATCTCAGCCCCAGGAACAAGAATCCTGGCTGAGAGCTCAAAATATGAGCTTATTCAAAATCACTTGCTTTTGCTTTGAAACTTGTCTAAACATGTTTAAAACTGCATACACTGTTGTGTAAAGAAAAAAGAATGCGGAGTTTCATGAATTAAAGCTGTTTTTATCACTTTCTGTTTTTAGCCTGAAAACATCACATCTCAGCCCTAGGAACAAGAATCCTGGCTGAGAGCTCAAAATATGAGCTTATTCAAAATCATGTGCTTTTCCTTTGATACTTGTCTAAACATGTTGAAAACTGCATGCAGTGTTGTGTAAAGCAAAAAGAATGCTGAGTTTTATGTTTTTAAGCTGTTTTTATCACTTTCTGTTTTTGGCCTGAAAACATCATATCTCAGCCCTAGGAACAAGAATCCTGACTGAGAGCTCAAATTTGAGCTTATTCATAATCACTTGCTTTTGCTTTGAAACTTGTCCAAATATGTTTAAACTGCATACGGTGTTGTGTAAAGCAAAAAGAATGCTGAGTTTCATGTTTTTAAGCTGTTTTTATCACTTTCTGTTTTTGGCCTGAAAACATCATATCTCAGCCCTAGAAACAAGATTCCTGGCTGAGAGCTCAAAATATGAGCTTATTCAAAATCACTTGCTTTTCTCTTGAAAGATGGCTTAACATGTTTAAAACTGCATACAGTGTTGTGGTAAAAAAAAAAAAAAAGAATAATGAGTTTTATGTTTTTAAGCTGTTTTTATCACTTTCTGTTTTTAGCCTGAAAACATCATATCTCAGCCCTAGGAACAAGAATCCTGGCTGAGAGCTCAAAATATGAGCTTATTCAAAATCATGTGCTTTTCCCTTGATACTTGTCTAAACATGTTTAAAACTGCATACACTGTTGTGTTTAAACAAAAAGAATGCGGAGTTTCATGTTTTTAAGCTGTTTTTATCACTTTCTGTTTTTAGCCTGAAAACATCATATCTCAGCCCCAGGAACAAGAATCCTGGCTGAGAGCTCAAAATATGAGCTTATTCAAAATCACTTGCTTTTGCTTTGAAACTTGTCTAAACATGTTTAAAACTGCATACACTGTTGTGTAAAACAAAAAGAATGCGGAGTTTCATGAATTAAAGCTGTTTTTATCACTTTCTGTTTTTAGCCTGAAAACATCACATCTCAGCCCTAGGAACAAAACTCCTGGCTGAGAGCTCAAAATATGAGCTTATTCAAAATCATGTGCTTTTCCCTTGATACTTGTCTAAATGTGTTTTAAAACTGCATACAGTGTTGTGTAAAGCAAAAAGAATGCTGAGTTTCATGTTTTTAAGCTGTTTTTATCACTTTCTGTTTTTGGCCTGAAAACATCATATCTCAGCCTCAGGAACAAGAATCCTGGCTGAGAGCTTAAAATATGAGCTTATTCAAAATAACTTGCTTTTGCTTTGAAACTTGTCCAAATATGTTGAAAACAGCATTCAGTGTTGTGTTAAACAAAAAGAATGCTGAGTTTCATGAATTTAAGCTGTTTTTATCACTTTCTGTTTTTAGCCTGAAAACATCATATCTCAGCCCTAGGAACAAGAATCCTGGCTGAGAGCTCAAAATATGAGCTTACTCAAAATCATGTGCTTTTCCGTTGATACTTGTCTAAACATGTTTAAAACTGCATACAGTGTTGTGTAAAGCAAAACGAATGCTGAGTTTCATGTTTTTAAGCTGTTTTTATCACTTTCTGTTTTTGGCCTGAAAACATCATATCTCAGCCTCAGGAACAAGAATCCTGGCTGAGAGCTCAAAATATGAGCTTATTCAAAATCACTTGCTTTTGCTTTGAAACTTGTATAAATGTGTTTAAAACTGCATACAGTGTTGTGTTAAAAAAAGAATGCTGAGTTTCATGTTTATAAGCTGTTTTTATGACTTTCTGTTTTTGGCCTGAAAACAGCATATCTCAGCCCTAGGAACAAGAATCCTGGCTGAGAGCTCAAAATATGAGCTTATTCAAAATCATGTGCTTTTTCCTTGAAACTTGTCTAATAATGTTTAAACTGCATACAGTGTTGTGTAAAGCAATAAGAATGATGAGTTTTTTTAAGCTGCTTTTATCAGTTCCTGTTTTTGGCCTGAAAAAATCATATCTCAGCCCCAGGAACAAGAATCCTGGCTTAGAGCTCAAAATATGAGCTTACTCAAAATCACTTGCTTTTGCTTTGAAACTTGTCAAAATATGTTTAAAACTGCATACAGTGTTGTGTTAAACAAAAAGAATGATGAGTTATTTGTTTTAAGCTGTTTTATCACTTTCTGTTTTTGGCCTAAAAAACATCATATCTCAGCCCCAGGAACAAGAATCCTGGCTGAGAGCTGAAATCTTGAGCTTATTCAAAATCATTTGCTTTTCCGTTGATACTTGACTAAAAATGTTTAAAACTGCATACAGTGTTGTGTAAAGCAAAAAGAATGCTGAGTTTTATGTTTCTAAGCAGTTTTTTATCACTTTCTGTTTTTGGCCTGAAAACATCATATCTCAGCCCCAGGAAAAAGAATCCTGGCTGAGAGCTGAAATCTTGAGCTTATTCAAAATCATTTGCTTTTCCGTTGATACTTGTCTAAAAATGTTTAAAACTGCATACAGTGTTGCGGTAAAAAAAAAAAAAGAATAATGAGTTTTATGTTTTTAAGCTGTTTTTATCACTTTCTGTTTTTAGCCTGAAAACATCATATCTCAGCCCTAGGAACAATAATCCTGGCTGAGAGCTCAAAATATGAGCTTATTCAAAATCACTTGCTTTTGCTTTGAAACTTGTCCAAATATGTTAAAAACAGCATTCAGTGTTGTGTTAAAAAAGATTGCTGAGTTTCATGAATTTAAGCTGTTTTTATCACTTTCTGTTTTTGGCCTGAAAACAGCATATCTCAGCCCTAGGAATAAGAATCCTGGCTGAGAGCTCAACACATGAGCTTATTCAAAATCACTTGCTTTTGCTTTGAAACTTGTCTAAATATGTTTAAACTGCATACAGTGTTGTGTAAAGCAATAAGAATGATGAGTTTTTTTTTTGTTTTTAATGCTGTTTTTATCAGTTTCATGTTTTTTGGCCTGAAAACATCATATCTCAGCCCCAGGAACAAGAATCCTGGCTGAGAACTCAAAATATGAGCTTATTCAAAATCACTTGCTTTTGCTTTGAAACTTGTCTAAATATGTGTAAAACTGCATACAGTGTTGTGTAAACCAAGAAGAACGCTGAGTTTCATGAATTTAAGCTGGTTTTATCACTTTCTGTTTTTGGCCTGAAAACATCAAATCTCAGCCCCAGGAACAAAAATCCTGGCTGAGAGCTCAAAATATGACCTCATTCAAAATCATTTGCTTTTCCATTGATACTTGTCTAAACATGTTTAAAACGGCATACTGTGTTGTGTAAACCAAAAAGAATATGAGCTCAAAATATGAGCTTATTCAAAATCGCTTGCTTTTCTCTTGAAAGATGGCTTAACATGTTTAAAACTGCATACAGTGTTGTGGTAAAAAAAAAAAAAAAAAAAGAATAATGAGATTCATGAATTTAAGCTGTT
The DNA here is from genome assembly GCF_903798145.1 of Danio aesculapii. Taxonomy (NCBI): domain Eukaryota; kingdom Metazoa; phylum Chordata; class Actinopteri; order Cypriniformes; family Danionidae; genus Danio; species Danio aesculapii. Next base: position 13,104,583 of record NC_079443.1, on the reverse strand, counting down.
TATATCACTTTCTGTTTTTGGCCTGAAAACATCATATCTCAGCCCTAGGAACAAGAATCCTGGCTAAGAGCTCAAAATATGAGCTTATTCAAAATCACTTGCTTTTGCTCCTGAAACTTGTCTAAACATGTTTAAACTGAATACGATGTTGTGTAAAGCAAAAAAAGAATGCTGAGTTTCATGTTTTTAATCTGTTTTTATCACTCTGTGTTTAGCATGAAAACATCATATATCAGCCCTAGGAACAAGAATCTTGGCTGAGAGCTCAAAATATGAGCTTATTCAAAATCACTTGCTTTTCTCTTGAAAGATGGCTTAACATGTTTAAAACTGCATACACTGTTGTGTAAAGCAAAAAGAATGCGGAGTTTCATGTTTTTAAGCTGTTTTTATCACTTTCTGTTTTTAGCCTGAAAACATCATATCTCAGCCCTAGGAACAAGAATCCTGGCTGAGAGCTCAAAATATGAGCTTATTCAAAATCACTTGCTTTTCTCTTAAAAGATGGCTTAACATGTTTAAAACTGCACACAGCGTTGTGGTAAAAAAAAAAAAAAAAAGAAGAATGAGTTTTATGTTTTTAAACTGTTTTTATCACTGTCTGTTTTGGCCTGAAAGCGTCATATCTCAGCCCCAGGAACAAGAATCCTGGCTGAGAGCTCAAAATATCAGCTTATTCAAAATCACTTGCTTTTGCTTTGAAACTTGTCCAAATTTGTTGAAAACAGCATTCAGTGTTGTGTTAAACAAAAGGAATGCTGAGTTTCATGAATTTAAGCTGTTTTTATCACTTTCTGTTTTTAGCCTGAAAACATCACATCTCAGCCCTAGGAACAAGAATCCTGGCTGAGAGCTCAAAATATGACCTCATTCAAAATCATGTGCTTTTCCCTTGATACTTGTCTAAACATGTTTAAAACTGCATACAGTGTTGTGTAAAGCAAAAAGAATGCTGAGTTTCATGTTTTTAAGCTGTTTTTATCACTTTCTGTTTTTAGCCTGAAAACATCATATCTCAGCCCCAGGAACAAGAATCCTGGCTGAGAGCTCAAAATATGAGCTTATTCAAAATCACTTGCTTTTGCTTTGAAACTTGTCTAAACATGTTTAAAACTGCATACACTGTTGTGTAAAGAAAAAAGAATGCGGAGTTTCATGAATTAAAGCTGTTTTTATCACTTTCTGTTTTTAGCCTGAAAACATCACATCTCAGCCCTAGGAACAAGAATCCTGGCTGAGAGCTCAAAATATGAGCTTATTCAAAATCATGTGCTTTTCCTTTGATACTTGTCTAAACATGTTGAAAACTGCATGCAGTGTTGTGTAAAGCAAAAAGAATGCTGAGTTTTATGTTTTTAAGCTGTTTTTATCACTTTCTGTTTTTGGCCTGAAAACATCATATCTCAGCCCTAGGAACAAGAATCCTGACTGAGAGCTCAAATTTGAGCTTATTCATAATCACTTGCTTTTGCTTTGAAACTTGTCCAAATATGTTTAAACTGCATACAGTGTTGTGTAAACCAAAAAGAATGCTAAGTTTCATGTTGTAAGCTGTTTTTATCACTTTCTTGTTTTGGCCTGAAAACATCATATCTCAGCCCTAGGAACAAGAATACTGCGTGAGAGCTCAAAACATGAGCTTATTCAAAATCACTTGCTTTTGCTTTGAAACTTGTCTAAATATGTGTAAAACTGCATACAGTGTTGTGTAAACCAAGAAGAACGCTGAGTTTCATGAATTTAAGCTGGTTTTATCACTTTCTGTTTTTGGCCTGAAAACATCAAATCTCAGCCCCAGGAACAAGAATCCTGGCTTAGAGCTCAAAATATGAGCTTATTCAAAATCACTTGCTTTTGCTTTGAAACTTGTCCAAATATGTTTAAAAGTGCATAAAGTGTTGTGTTAAATGAAAATAATGATGAGTTATTTGTTTTAAGCTGTTTTTATCACTTTCTGTTTTTGGCCTGAAAACATCATATCTCAGCCCCTGGAACACGAATCCTGGCTGAGAGATCAAAATATGAGCTTATTTAAAATCACTTGCTTTTGCTTTAAAACTTGTCTAGATATGTTTAAAACGACATAAAGTTTTGTGTTAAACAAAAAGAATGAGTTTTCTGTTTTTAAGCTGTTTTTATCACTTTCTGTTTTTGGCCCGAAAACATCATATCTCAGCCCCAGGAACAAGAATCCTGGTTGAGGGCTCAAAATATGACCTTATTCAAAATCACTTGCTTTTGCTTTGAAACTTGTCTAAATATGTGTAAAACTGCATACAGTGTTGTGTAAAGCAAAAAGAACGCTGAGTTTCATGAATTTAATTTGTTTTTATCACTTTCTGTTTTTAGCCTGAAAACATCATATCTCAGCCCTAGGAACAAGAATCCTGGCTATGAGCTCAAAATATGAGCCTATTCAAAATCACTTGTTTTTCTCTTGAAAGATGGCTTAACATGTTTAAAACTGCATACAGTGTTGTGTAATGCAAAAAGAATGCTGAGTTATATGAATTTAAGCTGTTTTCATCACTTTCTGTTTTTGGCCTGAATACATCAAATCTCGGCCCCAGGAACAAGAATCCTGGCTAAGAGCTCAAAATACGAGCTTATGCAAAATCATTTGCTTTTTCCTAGATACTTGTCTAAATATGTTTAAAACTGCCTACGGTGTTGTGTAAAGCAAAAATATTGCCGAGTTTCATGTTTTTAAGCTGTTTTTATCACTTTCTGTTTTTGGCCTGAAAACATCATATCTCAGCCTCAGGAACAAGAATCCCGGCTGAGAGCTCAAAACATGAGCTTGTTCAAAATCACTTGCTTTTGCTTTGAAACTTGTCCAATTGTGTTTAAAACTGCATACAGTGTTGTGTAAAGCAAAAAGAATGCTGAGTTATATGAATTTAAGCTGTTTTCATCACTTTCTGTTTTTGGCCTGAATACATCAAATCTCGGCCCCAGGAACAAGAATCCTGGCTAAGAGCTCAAAATACGAGCTTATGCAAAATCATTTGCTTTTTCCTAGATACTTGTCTAAATATGTTTAAAACTGCCTACGGTGTTGTGTAAAGCAAAAATATTGCAGAGTTTCATGTTTTTAAGCTGTTTTTATCACTTTCTGTTTTTGGCCTGAAAACATCATATCTCAGCCTCAGGAACAAGAATCCCGGCTGAGAGCTCAAAACATGAGCTTGTTCAAAATCACTTGCTTTTGCTTTGAAACTTGTCTAAATATGTTTAAAACTGCATACAGTGTTGTGTAAAATAAAAATAATGATGAGTTTCATGAATTTAAGCTGTTTTTTATCAATTTATGTTTTTGGCCTGAAAACATTATATCTCAGCCCGAGGAACAAGAATCCTGGCTGATAGGTCAAAATATGACCTTATTCAAAATCACTTGCTTTTCCTTTGATACTTGTCCAATTGTGTTTAAAACTGCATACAGTGTTGTGTTAAACAAAAAGAATGATGCATTTCATGTTTTAAGCTGTTTTTATCACTTTCTGTTTTTAGCCTGAAAACATCATATCTCAGCCCCAGGAACAAGAATCCTGGCTGAGAGCTCAAAATATGAGCTTATTCAAAATCACTTGCTTTTCCCTTGATACTTTTCTAAACATGTTTAAAACTGCATACAGTGTTGTGTAAAGCAAAAAGAATGCTGAGTTTCATGTTTTTAGGCAGTTTTTATCACTTTCTGTTTTTCGCCTGAAAACATCATATATCCTTGTTCTAGGAACAAGAATCCTGGCTGAGAGCTCAAAATATGACCTTATTCAAAACCACTTGCTTATCTCCTGAAAGTTGGCTTAAAACAACACTATGCAGTTTTAATTATAACACTGAATGCTGTTTTCAACATATTTGGACAAGTTTCAGAGCAAAAGCAAGTGATTTTGAATAAGGTCATAAATTGACCTCTCAGCCAGGATTCTTGTTCCCGGGGCTGAGATATGGTGTTTTTAGGCCAAAAACAGAAAGTTATAAAAACAGTTTAAATTCATAAAACTCAGCACTCTTTTTGGTTTACACTACACTGTATGTAGTTTTAAGCATATTTAGACAAGTTTCAAAGCAAAAGCAAGTGATTTTGAAAAAGGTCATATTTTGACCTCTCAGCCAGGATTCTTGTTCCTGGGGCAGAGATATGATGTTTTCAGGACAAAAACAGAAAGTGATAAAAACAGCTTAAAAACATGAAACTCAGCATTCTTTTTGCTTTACACAACACTCTACGCATTTATAATCATGTTTAGATAAGTATCAAAGCAAAAGCAAGTGATTTTGAATAAGGTCATATTTTGAGCTCTCAGCCAGGATTCTTGTTCCTGGCGCAGAGATTTGATGTTTTCTGGCCACAACAGAAAGTGATAAAAATAGCTTAAATTCATAAAACTTAGCATTCTTTTTGGTTTACACAACACTGTAAGCGGTTTTAAACACATTTAGACAAGTTTCAAAGCAAAAGCAAGTGATTTTGAATAAGCTCATATTTTGACCTCTCAGCCAGGATTCTTGTTCCTAGGGCTGAGATATGATGTTTTCAGACCAAAAACAGAAAGTGATAATGTAAGGATGGCTATATCTCTCCTTAATATTAAACCCTGAAAACGGTTAAGGAGCTCCACACGAGACAAGACCACCAAATGGTCAAGCACTAAAACAATAAACTTTCTAATCTGAGAAGAAGATCAGCTAGAAAACCAGTTGTTCGGGTTGTCTCGATCATGCATCCTGAGCCCCCCTCTTTGCCCTGGACTTTACCTTCTCCACCAGAGCAGCTCACTCACATTCCATACAAAATGTTTAAGTTTTTATTATGGTGTATCTTGTGGCTTTATATTCATGTTTGGTGTCATTTTAAATCTCTCTGTGTGATTGGTAAAGTGGTCTTAATTTCACTGTAGTATTTTACAATCTCCCGTATATCAGTTAATTTGGGTTTTGACTTTGATAAGATCTTTGCCGGATGCTCCACTCCAGGGCAAATGGTCTTTACATCAACTCATGACCAGGCAAGGGTCTTGGTGAAGCTTTTATTGTCTTGAATTTATGACGATTTGAGTATTTAGGCAAAGGGTGCAGAAGTGTCTGTGGGATTCTGTAGGCAGGATACCCCATTGCAGTTTGTGAGTCTCTGAGCTCTGCATCAGGACTTATGTGCTGCAATGTATTTCTACACGGTCAGGTATTAATCTCTAACTTAAATGTATCTTCGAATAATTGATGTTGTACAATCTTGATTGGCTTATTTTGTTTAGTTATGTGAATTGGAATGGAAAATCTTTGCCTGACAAATAAATGTAAAATTCTTGTTTAACTCTAATATCTCCTGAAATCATTTAAATCTAGTAGATTGTTTAGGCTGATGTTTCCGCAGCCTACGACCAGGATTTGTCATACATTCAGGATCAATGGATGGAGCATGGGCACAGCATTAGAGACCTGATGATTTCTGACAATCACTGACTTAGTATAATATAAATTAGGGGGCTAAATACAACTTCCTTTAAATATGAGCAAGCATGGGGCGGCCAATTATTGCTTAAAGGAAGTAGCTTTCAGTTATATTCTTTGACTAAGCTAAATTAAACTTTTCTTTAAATATGTGCAAGCATGGGGCGGCCTATTATTATTTAAAGGAAATTAGCTTATCGGCTAAGAATCGGAACTGGCGAGGTTGTGTCCGTGAGCAGATGTAACTGGCCAGCATACTGACTCTAAGCGACTTCGGGTAAATGATGAACCATTACTTGAGAATAAGGATTTATTAGGTTAATCAATCTAAATTAGACCGAATCACAACCTATAAGGTAATCAGCTTGAATTAGATAAATCTAAAATTATTATAAATTGGAGTCAGATTACAATTCGGAGTTGGAAACAAATTAAAATAAATATTAATGAATAAAAATATTTCTTTTCACATGTGCTAAAAGGCTTAAATGCATTTAACCTTCACCCATGCTGTTAGTTCCGTCATAGGAAAAATAGATGGGCCTTTACAATAAAAACAGCTTAAACACATGAAACGCTACGGTTACTAAAGTAACCCTTCGTTCCCCGAGGGGGGGAACGGAAATGCTATGTGGAAACTTCCACTATGGGGATTTCGTCAGAAACCAATCATCTGAAAGAGTATAAAAACGGGCCAATGAAATGCCAATGAGTTGGCAGCGTCAGCGTGCACAGCTGGCGTCAATGACAATCAGTCATGCTATAAAGACGCAGCCAGTGCCATGCTCGACATCCTTTTCTAGCTAAAGAGACTTTCACGCTCAACAGCTAAGGGACAATTGTTGTGGCGAAAGAATAGCATTTCCGTTCCCCCCCTCGGGGAACGAAGGGTTACTTTAGTAACCGTAGCATTCCTCTTCGGATGGGGAACTCCAATGCTATGTGGAAACTTCCACTATGGGGAAATCTATGGAAAACGCCACAACTAAAGAACCTTACTGCGTCCCTGGCGAAGGGTGTGCCACGCAGTAGAGCGAGCGCACCTACAACGCCCCGAGACACAGTCTTCCAACGTGTCCCCTGGCCCTTATTTACCTGTTCAGGAACAGTTATTTTTCGGGGAGTCGCAATAACCCAGTAGAAATAGGTTTAATACGACAGTACGTTGGGAAAGCGTTCAGTCCCGATAGGGAGGACGCTGCGGAGCTCACCTGCTACCCAAAGCGGAGACCTGGTGACAATCTATGGACCAGCCCAGAGATGGGGGGGGGGTCCTTGCATAAGGATGGTTAGCGGGGAGGGAAGACACGAGCCCGCCTAGAAGGGGGGACTAAACCGTGGCTGAGTGAGCGTATGGGATCGCCAGCGGGGATCACGCATAGCAGGCACCTAAACCCAGAACGTGGGCTGACCAGCGGGCATGCCAACAACATAACGGGCCAACACCTGACTCCTCCGCTGAGTCAGATGCTGGGGGCCTCGGAGGAACTCTGCAGGGTTCGCCAAATGGGGAACAGAACTGACAAAGCTGAAAAAGCGCATGTATCTCCGGGTTGGGAAAATGGCGCAGCAAGCGTATTTCGACACCTCAACCGAGTTGTTTCCTCAATCACCAAGGGTTACCTAATACCCTTGAGGAAACCGGCTCCACTCGCAGTTTGTAAAACCTTGCAAATGTATTAGGTGTCACCCAACCCGCAGCTCTACAAATGTCCGTTAGAGAGGCGCCGCGTGCTAACGCCCAGGAGGATGCGATGCTCCGAGTGGAGTGCGCTCTCACCCCCGGGGGACACGGCTCACCCTGGCTCTGATAATCGAGGGAGATGGCATCCACTATCCAGTGGGCCAACCTCTGTTTAGATACCTGATCCCTAAATGGCGTGGTAGGAACCTTGGGCACATAGCCGAGCCGGCCCGAATTCTAGGCACGAGTCACTGACCGAAAATGCCTCCAGGTCCCCGACCCTCTTAATCGATGCCAACACGACCACCAGAGTTGTCTTCAAGGACAGAAATCTCAAGGATACTGAGTCAAGTGGTTCGAAGGGATCCCCACGTAGGCTCGTAGCACTACCACGAGATCTCAAGAGGGCATGAGAGTGGGGCGGGGTGGAAACATCGCCTCGCACCTCTGAGGAACCGGATGATGAGGTTATGCCTCCCCACGGTGCCGCCATTCACGCATCATGATGAGCGGAGATGGTGGCCACGTAAACCCTCAGTGTGTCCTGAAGGAAAGAAAGCACAACACTGATCTGGCAAGATCGGGGGTCTTCTCGGCGAAAAGCGCACAACTCAGTGAATAGACTCCACTTCAGGGCGTAGGCATGCCTCGTAAAGGGTGCACTAGCCTGAGTGATGGTATTAACCACCACCAATGGTAGGTTACCTAAGTCTTCCTCGTCGCGTCTTATGGACCACACGTAGATGTTCCACAGAACTAAGCGAGGGTGCCAGATGGTGCCCTGTCCATGAGAGAGTAGGTCCTCTCTCAAAAGGACTCGCCAGGGGGGGCGTCGCGAGGAGGGAGAGTTCTGATATTCAGGTCCGGTTGGGCCAGGGGGCGCAACTAGCAAGACCTGCCCCTCGTCCTCCCTGACCTTACACAGAAACTGCGCTAGTATGCTCACTGGGGGAAGTGCATACTTACGCATGCCCCGAGACTCGGGGTGGAGTCGCCATTCTCCCGGGGAAAGAGCTGCCGTGAGAGCCCGTTGGCCGCACGGTTGAGCCCATCTGGGGTGTGAATAGCAAGCAGCGACTTCAGCCGCGTATGACTCCAGAGGAGCAGACGGCAAGCGAGCTGAGACATGCAACGGGAGCGTATACCCCCCATCCGGATGGAATACGCTACCGCGGCAGTGCTGTCCGTCCTGACCAGCACGTGTTGCCCCCTCAGCACCGGTAAAAAGCAGCGCAGAGCGAGAAACACTGCCAACAGCTCTAGGCAGTTGATATGCCAATGCAGCTGGGTTCCCCTCCACAGGTCCGCAGCAGCATGCCCGCTACACATGGCCCCCCCACCCCATACTGGAGGCATCTGCCAAAACGACAGCATGCCTGGACGCCTGACCTAGGGGCACACTAGCCGGTAGGAAGGAGGGGTCCTTCCAGGGGGTGAGGGTGCGGCGACACAGCGCAGTGACAGTCACTTGGTGTTTGCCCGCGTGCCATGCGCGTCTGGGGACCCGATCGTGAAGCCAATGCTGTAGTGGTCTCATATGGAGCAATCCGAGCGGCGTGGCCGCGGCTGCAGATGCCATATGCCCCAGGAGCCTCTGAAATAATTTCAGGGGAACCACTTTTTTTCCTGTCGAACTCTCTGACAGTTCAGCATTACCTCGGCGCGCTCTCGTGAGAGGCGCGCCTCCATAGTGATCAAGTCCAGCTCCAACCCGAGAAAGGAGATGCTCTGCACGGGGGCGGGCTTGCTCTTTTCTCGGTTGACCTGAAACCCCAACGTGCGGAGGTGCCGGAGTACCTTGTCTCTGTGCATAATCAATTGCTCCCGAGAGTGGGCTAAAAATCAGCCAGTCATCGAGATAATTGAGCGTGCGGATGCCGGCGAGCCGAAGGGGCGCAAGGGCACCCTCCGCGAGCTTGGTGAAAACTCGAGGAGACAGAGAGAGCCCGAAGGGGAGGACCTTGTATTGCCATGCTCGACCTTCGAACGCAAACCGCAGAAACTGCCGGTGGCGTGGAAGTGTGGAGATATGAAAATACGCGTCCTTCAGATCTATTGCTGCAAACCAATCCCGAGGACGAATGCATCGCTTGATGCACATCTGCGTAAGCATTCCGAAGCGCAGCCCGTGAAGGCAGCGGTTCAAAATGTGCAGATATAGGATTGGCCATAGCCCACCGCTCGTTTTGAACACGATGAAGTACGGGCTGTAAAACCCGCGCTCCATCTCGGCTGGAGGGCCGGCTCGATTGCATCTTTCGCCAGGAGGACAGCAATCTCCTCTCGCAAGACATCGTATGATCGTATGGATGAGCCATTGCGATGGGCTGGCCCGCGCTAACCAGGCAGGCAGAGCCCCCGCAAATGGTCCCACCCGCACGATCGCTGACGTGCCAGCGGCGGGGCAGCGTGGAGTGAGTGGGCTCATCCGGGGAGTGCTGGGGTCCCACAGGAGAGCAGGAGAGGAGATGTTCTCGTCTCGCACTCAAACTCCAGAAGAGGGGCTGGGAGTGGAGAGAAAGGAGACCGTTCTCTCGCGCTCCGTGAGCCATTGGCGAAATGCACCGATCCTGCGAGCTGGAAGGCATAGCATCCCAGACTGGCAGTGTTCGGGCTGTCACATCCAGAAAGGGGAAAAATGCTCTTTCACTGAGGATTTGATGGCGTTTTTTTTTTTTTTTTACGCCGTTAAATAAAGTGCCCCGCCCCCTCAAGCTGGGGAAAGAGAAAATTCCCTCCTCCCCAGATGGCCTGTCTCAGGGACGCTTCGCTGTCCGTTTTACCGAACTTAGCGGCACCCTGGGCGGGGGATGCTGGTTGCCTGCGCGATGCTCGGCGCAGCCGCTGGGCTGGAGGCGCAGGCGGGGGCGGCGAAGCAAAGCTGCAGGCGGGCGTCCTCGGCGAAAAAGCAGTGGATGTGGATGGCTCAGCGGGGAGGAGCGGTCATACAATCCCGCCGATAGAGACCTCGCCCATCACCTCCGACTGCTCTATCACCGGCGTGAATTCCTGGGCGAATTCACTGCCGGTGTCGCCGAACAGGCCAGCCCAGGATATGGCCGAGTTAAGAAAGCAAACTTTGTCAACGTCACGCACATCACCAGGTTTTAGCCTGAGGTGGCATTCCTGGATCACGGATGTGATCATCGTCCTTCCCAGGGCACACACAGCCAACACAGTTGCGGTGCGGAGCTCTTGCTCAGTCCTGGGTCGGAACCATCCTCGCGCAGCCGGGCCAGCGCCTGCACTTGGTAGTGCTGGTAGGTGGCCATAGCGTGCATGTTGAGGGGGAAGGCGCACGCAGCACACTGCGTGAGCCTACTGTGCCCATCCAGGAAGAAGGGGATGGGGAGGCTTAGAAGGTCTCGCCTTCATCCTCCACATCACACCCCTCTAATCGGTCCGGCCGCGGGGCTGGGGGATAAACCATCTCCAGAGCATCTCCGAAGCAGCCTGGGGAAGTACAGCCACAAAGTCTGCTTCTGGATTCCCGGAGGGTTCGAATCCTCGTCAGACCTTGACAGCCCAACCTCCAAGGATGGTGAGGATGGAAGCGCACGCAGATCGGGCAGAAAAAAGTGCCCTCAAGACTGCATGAGTTTACTGTGCACTTCCGGGAAGAAGGGGATGGGAGGTTTTGAAGGTCTTGCCTCCTTATATCCTCCACATCACACCCATCTAGTCGGTCCGGCCGCGGGGCTGGGGGATAAACCAGCACCAGACCCACACCCGAAGCAGCCCGAGAAAGCACAGCCATCATGTCTGCTTTTTAGATGCCAACGCCGCGCTCTCCACCCCGGAGGGAGGGAGCGAGTGGGCTCGCATCCTCATCAGACAATGACAGCCCATCCTCCGATGCAGCGATGGACATCTGACCCCCGGTGTCATCAGGTGAGAAAGCAACCATCCAAGGACGGAGCGCTTCTCTTCACCTGAAGCTTGGATAGAGCGCGTGGAGGAGCGAGAGGTCCGCGGCCCGGGGGCGGCGGATTTACTCCCACTGAAACCCTCAGATCTGCCCGAGTGCCAACCGCAGTGCGGGGGACAACTGGGGTGGGTGGCTCTTTTGCAAGAGCGAGCCGCGATCTTAACTGCGCAACAGACATGACATCAGTGATGGCATGCACTGCCCGCGAGCACCGCATTAACATGCTGGACCCCCAGACATGAAACGCTGTGCTCGTGCCCATCATCCGGGGATGGGAAACCACCGCATCCAGAAACGCACGGTCGGAGTGACGTCTTGAAAAAGACGCGCTGCACGACCGTGTTGCTCTTTTAGGAAAGCTTTTTTCCTATATACAAACTGCTCTTGGAGGACCGGACCCAAAGAACGCCAGGCAAGGGAGAATACCCAGCTCGACCATCTGCCACTGCGTATACGCGCTCTGGACCGGGAGAAGCTGCTTCTCGATCTCTCTCTGTAGACACAGGTTGGAGATACCCTCAAAGACTCTCTCAGAAGCTTCGTGAAAGGCTCTGAAAGCGAAAGGATGTCGAGCATGGCACTGGCTGCGTCTTTATAGCATGACTAATAATTGTCATTGACGCCAGCTGTGCACGCTGACGCTGCCAACTCATTGGCATTTCATTGGCCCGTTTTTATACTCTTTCAGATGATTGGTTTCTGACGAAATCCCCATAGTGGAAGTTTCCACATAGCATTGGAGTTCCCCATCCGAAGGGGAACTCAGTATTCTTTTTGCTTTACACAACACTGTATGCAGTTTTAAACTCATTTAGACAAGTTTCAAAGCAAGAGCAAGTGATTTTGAATAAGCCCATATTTTGAGCTCTCAGCCAGGATTCTTGTCCATTGGGCTGAGATTTGATGTTTTCAGGCCAAAAACAGAAAGGGATAAAATCAGCTTAAATTCATAAAACTCAGCATTCTTTTTGGTTTACACAACACTGTATGTAGTTTTAAACAAAATTAGACAAGTATCAAGAGAAAAGCAAGTGATTTTGATAGAGCTCATATTTTTCATTCTTTTTGTTTAACGCAACACTGTATGCAGTTTCAAACATGTATCAAAGGAAAAGCAAGTGATTTTGAATAAGGTCATATTTTGACCTCTCAGCCAGGATTCTTCTTCCTGGGGCTGAGATATGATGTTTTCAGGCCAAAATCAGAAAGTGATAAAAACAGCTTAAATTCATGAAACTCAGCATTCTTTTTGCTTTACACAACACTGTATGCAATTTTAAACATATTTAGACAAGTTTCAAAGCAAAAGCAAGTGATTTTGAATAAGGTCATATTTTGAGCTCTCAGCCAGGATTCTTGTTCCTGTGGCTAAGATATGATGTTTTCAAGCCAAAACAGAAAGTAATAAAAACCGCTTAAAAACATAAAACTCATCAAGCAAGTGATTTTGACTAAGGTCATATTTTGACCTCTCAGCCAGGATTCTTGTTCCTGGGGTTGAGATATGATGTTTTCAGGCCAAAAACAGAAAGTGATAAAAACAGCTTAAAACATGAAAACTCAGCATTATTTTTGCTTTACACAACACTGTGTGCAGTTTTAAACACGTTTAGACAAATTTCAAAGCAAAAGCAAATGATTTTGAATAAGCTCATATTTTAAGCTCTCAGCCAGGATTGTTCTTCCTGGGGCTGAAATATGATGTTTTCAGGCCAAAAACAGAAAGTGATAAAAACAGCTTAAAACATGAAAACTCAGCATTATTTTTGCTTTACACAACACTGTATGCAGTTTTAAACACATTTAGACAAGTTTCATTGTAAAAGCAAGTGATTTTGAATAAGGTCATATTTTGAGCTCTCAGCCAGGATTCTTGTTCCTGGGGCTGAGATTTGATGTTTTCAGGCCAAAAACAGAAAGTGATAAAAACAGCTTAAATTCATGAAACTCAGCAGTCTTTTTGCTGTACACAACACTGTATGCAGTTTTAAACATGTTTAAACAAGTATCAAGGGAAAAGCAAGTGATTTTGAATAAGCTCATATTCTGACCTCTGAGCCAGGAATCTTGTTCCTCGGGTTGAGATATGATGTTTTCAGGCCAAAAACAGAAAGTGATAAAAACAGCTTAAAACATGAAAACTCAGCATTATTTTTGCTTTACACAACACTGTATGCAGTTTTAAACACATTTAGACAAGTTTCATTGTAAAAGCAAGTGATTTTGAATAAGGTCATATTTTGAGCTCTCAGCCAGGATTCTTGTTCCTGGGGCTGAGATTTGATGTTTTCAGGCCAAAAACAGAAAGTGATAAAAACAGCTTAAATTCATGAAACTCAGCAGTCTTTTTGCTGTACACAACACTGTATGCAGTTTTAAACATGTTTAAACAAGTATCAAGGGAAAAGCAAGTGATTTTGAATAAGCTCATATTCTGACCTCTGAGCCAGGAATCTTGTTCCTCGGGTTGAGATATGATGTTTTCAGGCCAAAAACAGAAAGTGATAAAAACAGCTTAAAACATGAAAACTCAGCATTATTTTTGCTTTACACAACACTGTGTGCAGTTTTAAACACGTTTAGACAATTTTCAAAGCAAAAGCAAGTGATTTTGAATAAGGTCATATACTTTGAGCTCTCAACCAGGATTCTTGTTCCTGGGGCTGAGATTTGATTTTTTCAGGCCAGAAGCAGAACGTGATAAAAACAGCTTAAATTCATGAAACTTAGCATTCTTTTTGCTTTACACAACACTGTATGCAGTTTTAAATATGTTTAAACAACTATCAAGGGAAAAGCAAGTGATTTTGAATAAGCTCATATTCTGACCTTTCAGCCAGGATTCTTGTTCCTGGGGCTAAGATTTGATGTTTTCAGGCCAATAACAGAAAGTAACAAAAACAGCTAAAATTCTTGAAACCCAGCATTCTTTTTGGTTTACACAACACTGTATGCAGTTTTAAACATATTTAGACAAGTTTCAAAGCAAAAGCAAGTGATTTGAATAAGGTCATATTTTGAGCTTTCAGCCAGGATTCTTGTTCCTGGGGCTAAGATTTGATGTTTTCAGGCTAACACGGAAAGTGATGAAAACAGCTTAAAAACATGAAACTCAGCATTCTTTTTGGTTTACACAACACTGTATGCAGTTTCAAACATATTTAGACAAGTTTCAAAGCAAAAGCAAATAATTTTGTATAAAGTCATATTTTGACCTCTCAGCCAGGATTCTTGTTCCTGGGGCTGATATTTGATGTTTTCAGGCCCAAAACAGAAAGTGATAAGAACAGCTTAAAAACATAAAACTCATCAAGCAAGTGATTTTGAATAAGGTCATATTTTTAACTCTCAGCCAGGATTCTTGTTCTTGGGGCTGAGATTTGATGTTTTCAGGCCAAAAACAGAAAGTGATAAAAATAGCTTAAATTCATGAAACTCAGCATTCTTTTTGCTTTAAACAACACTGTATGCAGTTTTAAACACGTTTAGACAAGTTTCAAGGAAAAAAGCAAGTGATTTTGAATGAGCTCATATTTTGCGCACTCAGCCAGGATTCTTGTTCCTGGGGCTGAGATATGATGATTTCAGGCCAAAAACAGAAAGTGATAAGAATAGCTTAAATTCATGAAACTCAGCATTATTTTAGCTTTACACAACACTGTATGCAGTTTTAAATATATTTAGACAAGTTTCAAAGCAAAAGCAAGTGATTTTGAATAAGCTCATATTTTGAGCTCTCAGCCAGGATTCTTGTTCTTGGGGCTGAGATTTGATGTTTTCAGGCCAAAAACAGAAAGTGATAAAAACAGCTTAAACACATGAAACTCTGCATTATTTTTGTTTAACACAACACTGTATGCAGTTTTAAACACATTTAGATAAGTTTCAAAGCAAAAACAAGTGTTTTTGAATAAGCTTATATTTTGACCTCTCAGCCAGGATTCTTGTTTCTGGGGCTGAGATTAGAAGTTTTCAGGCCAAAAACAGAAAGTGATAAAAACAGCTTAAAAACATGAAACTCAGCATTCTTTTTGATTTACACAACACTGTATGCAGTTTTAAACATGTTTAGACAAGTGTCAAAGCAAAAGCAAATGATTTTGAATAAGGTCATATTTTGAGCTCTCAGCCAGGATTCTTGTTCCTGGGGCTGAGATATGATGTTTTCAGGCCAAAAACAGAAAGTGATAAAAACAGCTTGAACACGTGGAACTCAGCATTCTTTTTGCTTTACACAACACTGTGTGCATTTTTAAACATGATTAGACAAGTTTCAAGGGAAAAGCAAATGATTTTGAATAATGTCATATTTTGAGCTCTTAGCCAGGATTCTTGTTCCTGGGGCTGAGATTTGATGTTTTCAGGCCAAAAACAGAAAGTGATAAAACCAGCTTAAATTCATGAAACTCAGCGTTCTTTTTTCATTTACACAACACTGTATGCAATTTTACACATATTTAGACAAGTTTCAAAGCAAAAGCAAGTGATTTTGAATAAAGTCATATTTTGAGCCCTCAGCCAGGATTCTTGTTCCTAGGGCTGAGATATGATGTTTTCAGGCCAAAAACAGAAAATGATAAAAACAGCTTAAAAACAAAAAACTCATTATTCTTTTTTTTTTAACACAACACTGTATGCAGTTTTAAACACGTTTAGAAAGGTTTATAGGGAAAAGCAAGTGATTTTAAATAAACTCATACTTTGAGATCTCAGCCAGGATTCTTGTTTCTAGGGCTGAGATATGATGTTTTCAGGCCAAAAACAGAAAGTGATAAAAACAGCTTGAACACGTGAAACTCAGCATTCTTTTTGCTTTACACAACACTGTGTGCATTTTTAAACATGATTAGACAAGTATCAAGGGAAAAGTAAATGATTTTGAATAATGTCATATTTTGAGCTCTTAGCCAGGATTCTTGTTCCTGGGGCTGAGATTTAATGTTTTTAGGCCAAAAACAGAATGTGATAAAAACAGCTTAAATTCATGAAACTCAGCATTCTTTTTGGTTTACACAACACCGTATGCAGTTTTAAATATGTTTAGACAAGTATCAAGGGAAAAGAGAGTGATTTTGAATAAGGTCATATTTTGAGCTCTCAGCCAGGATTCTTGTTCTGGGGGCTAAGATTTTATGTTTTCAGGCTAAAAACAAAAAGTGATCAAAACAGCTTAAAACATGAAACTCATCATTCTTTTTGTTTAACACAACACTGTATGCAGTTTTAAACACATGTAGACAAGTTTCAAAGCAAAAACAAGTGTTTTTGAATAAGCTCATATTTTGAGCTCTCAGCCAGGAATTTTTTTTCTGGGGCTGAGATTAGAAGTTTTCAGGCCAAAAACAGAAAGTGATAAAAACAGCTTAAAAACATGAAACTCAGCATTCTTTTTGGTTTACACAACACTGTAAGCAGTTTTAAACATGATTAGACATGTATCAAGGGGAAAAGCAATTGATTTTAAACAGGCTCATATTTTGAGCTCTCAGCCAGGATTCTTGTTCCTGGGGCTGAGATACGATGTTTTCAGGCCAAAAACAGAAAGTGATAAAAACAGCTTAAAAACATAAAACTCATCATTATTTTTGTTTAACACAACACTGTATGCAGTTTTAAACATGTTTAGACAAGTTTCATTGCAAAAGCAAGTGATTTTGAATAAGCTCATATTTTCAGCTCTCAGCCAGGATTCTTGTTTCTGGGGCTGAGATATGATGTTTTCAGGCCAAAAACAAAAAACAGCTTAAAACATGAAACATCCTGGTTACGTACGTAACCCACTTTCTCCGAATAGGGAACGGAGACGTGTGTCTGTATAAACAGACTTTGGGAGTGCTTTAGACGACCAATCACTTCTGAATATAAGAAAACGGGCCAATGAAATGCCAGTTGAATTGGTGGAGCTTGGCTCCACAGCTGAAACTGATGAGCCTGCTGAAGAGCCGATCGCTCAGCTCCCAGCTGGAAACTCAGGTGTTGTGGCAGTGGAGACACATGTCTCCGTTCCCTTTTCGGGGAACGTGGGTTACGTACGTAACCAGGACGTTCCCCTTCATAAGGGAAATTCTAGTCTGTATAAACAGACTTTGGGAGACTGTATGGAAAGCGCCACAGCAGCTAAGCCTGTCGCGCTCCTGATGTGTAGTTTGCCAAGCCAAAGCTTGAGCGCACTGTCATCACCAAGAGCGCAACCTTCCAACATCCTCTAGGCCCAACATATTACCATTACATGGGAAAAAAAGTTTTAATCGGGGGTCGTAAGTGTGCTTTTACCTAGCTAATATAGACTAGGGATTTTGTAAATACGACAGTACGTTGGGAAGGCGTGCCAGTCCCCAAAGGGGGAGGACGCAGCAGAGACCACCTGCTACCCTAAAAGGGGAGACCTGATGGTAAGGAGACATATGGACTAGCCCTAATGAGGGGGGTGCTACATATGATAAGCTGGTTATCGGTTTAGGGAAGACACGGAACTGCCTAATAAGGGGGAACACACCGTGGCAATAATGCATATGACATCACCAAATGGGGATGCACATAGCTGGCACCGATCCTCAATATTCGTGTAGACCAAATGGGCATACCAACTGCATACTGAGCCATGCACTCGACTCCTCCGCTGAGTCGATGCTGGGGGCCTGGGAGGAATTCTCTAGGGTTCGCCTGGGAAGGGGAACTTACTAGTAGAGTAGGAAAAGCGCACGCATCTCCGGGTTTGGGAGCCTGGCGCAGCAAGCGTTTGTGACACCGAGCTTAATTCCCCCCTGATTGATTGGGATTACCCAATAACCGGGAGAAAACTGCTCCACTCGGAGGTTATAAAACCTCGCAAATGTGTTAGGTGTCGCCCAACCCGCAGCTCTGCAGATATCTGTGAGAGCCCATGAGGAAGCGACACCTCAGAGAGTGCGCTCTCACGTTACGGGGGTGCGGCACGCCCTGGCATTGATAAGCGGGGGCAATGGCATCAACTAACCAGTGGGCCAATCTCTGTTTTGATATGGCACTTCCCTTCTGCCGACCACCGTAACAGATAAAGAGCTTTTCACATGATCTTACATTTTGCGTTCGTTCCAAGTAAAGGCGCAAAGCGCGAACGGGACAAAGCAGTGAGTGGGCTGGGCCTGCCTCCTCCGCAGGCAGCGCTTGCAGGTTCACCACCTGCTAAATGGGGTGGTAGGAACCTTGGGCACATAGCCAAGTCGGGGTCTCAGGACAATGTGAGAGTAACCCGGCCAGAATTCAAGGCACGATTCGCTGATCGAAAATGCCTCCAGATCCCCAACTCTCTTGAATAACGCCAATGCGATCAGCAGAGCTGTCATTAATGACAGAGATACCGAATCGAGTGGCTCAAACGGATCTCTGCAGACCCGCCAGGACTATAGAGAGATCCCAAGAGTGCATGAGAGGGGGGCGGGATGGATTAAATCGCCGCGTGCCTCTGAGGAATTGGATAATTAGATCATGCTTCCCGAGCGTGTTGCCGTCATGAAGAGTGGAGATTGCAGCCACGTAAACCTTCAGTGTGGAGGGTGACAGCCTACGCTCCATCTTATCCTGAAGGAAGGATAACACAATGCTAATCTGGCAAGTTTGGGGGTCTTCTCGCGAGAAGCACACCACTCAGAGAATAGACTCTACTTCAGGGCGTAGGCATGCCTCGAAGAGGGTGCTCTAGCCTGAGTGATTACCGCGGGCGGTAAGTCACCTAAGTCCTCCATGCTCCGTCTATGGACCACACGAGGAGGTTCCAGAGATCTGGGCATGGGTGCCAGATGGTGCCCCGTCCCTGAGAGAGGAGGTCCTCCCTTAGGGGAATGCGCCAAGGAGGGCCCGCCGCGAGGAGTGTGAGCTCCAAAACCCAGGTCCGGTTGGGCCAGAGGGGGGCAACAAACAAGACCTGCTTCTCGTCCTCCCTGACTTTGCACAAAGTTTGTGCGATTAGGCTCACTGGGGGAAACGCATATTTGCACGTACCCGATGGCCAGCTGTGAGCCAGTGCATCCGTGCCGAGGGGGGCCTCGGTCAGGGAATAAAACAGCTGGCAATGTGCGTTCTCGGTGGAAGCAAACAGATCGATCTGGGCTTCCCCAAAGGGCGCCCATATTAGCTGGACCGAATCGGGGTGGAGTCTCCACTCTCCTTGGGACACTAGCTGCCGTGAGAGCGCATCGGCTGCATGGTTGAGCTCGCCCGGAATGTGAATGGCACGCAGTGATTTCAGCCGCGTGTGACTCCAAAGGAGCAGACGGCGAACGAGCTGAGACATGCGGCAAGAGCGCATACCCTCCATAAGGTTGATATAAGCCACCGCCGCCATGCTGTCCGTCCTAACCAGCATGTGTTTCTGCTCCAGCACCGGAAAAAAGCGGCGGAGAGCCAGACACACTGCCAAAAGCTCCAGGCAGTTAAAATGCCAATGCAGGCAAGGTCCGGACCACGAACCCGCGGCTGCATGCTCGTTGCACACGGCCCCCCAGCCCGTGCTGGAGGCATTTGTCGTTATGACAACATGCCTGGATACTAGCCCTAGGGGCACTCCGGCCCATAGAAAAGCCAGATCCGTCCAGGGGCTGAGGGTGCGGAGACACAGCAGAGTGATGTGCACCCGGTGCGTACCCGCGCACCATGCCCGTCTGGGGACTCGATCGTGAAGCCAATGCTGAAGTGGTCTCATATGAAGCAAACCGAGCGGCATGACCGTGGCTGCAGATGCCATATGCCCCAGGAGCCTCTGAAAACATTTCAGTGGGACCACTATCTTCCTGGGGAGCTCGTTTACAAAGGAAAGCATTAGCCTGGCACGCTGCTCAGAGAGGTGCGTAACCATAGCAATCGAATCCAGCTCCAGCTCGAGGTAAGAGATTCTCTGCACTGGGCAAAGTTTGCTCTTCTTTCGGTTGACCTGAAACCCCAACTGGTCGAGGTGCCGAAGCACTTTGACTCTGTGCATAATCAACTGATCGCGAGAGTAGGCTAGAATGAGCCAGTCGTCGAGATAGTTGAGTGTGCGGATGACCGCAAGCCGCAGTGGCGCAGAGCACCCTCCGCGAGCTTGGTGAAAACCCGCGGAGACAGAGAGAACCCGAAAGGGAGGACTTTGTACTGCCACGCTCGTCCTTCGAACGCAAACCGGGGAAAGGGGTGGTGGCGTGGAAGAATAGAGACATGAAAATACGCGTCCTTCAGGTATATGGCTGCAGACCAATCTTGTGGATGGATGCTCTGAAGCAAGCGTTTCTGCGTATGCATTCTGAAAGGCATTTAGTGTAAATGACAGTTCAATTCAGATCTAGGATTGGTCTTAACCCCCCGCTCTTTTTGGGCACGCTGAAATACGGGCTGTAGAACCCGGACTCCATCTCGGCTGAAGGGACCTGCTCGATTGCATCCTTCGCCAGGAGGACCACAATCTCCTCTCGCAAGACAGGGGCGCTCTCAGGCATAACCCTCGTGTAAAGGACACCCGTGAACTTGGGAGGGCGAATAGCGAACTGAATCGCATAGCCGAGTCTGACCGTCCGTATGAGCCACTGCGATGCGCTGAGCAGCGCTAACCAGGCTGGCAGAGGGCGCGCTAATGGCACCATCGGAGCGATCACTGACGTGCCAGCGGAGGGGCAGCTCGGGATGGGAGTGCTCATCCCGGGAAGCGGTGCGTCCCGGGGAAGAGCTGAAAATAAGAGAATTTCTCTTACCCCCCTCCATGGATCCCGCGGTGAGGCCAGAGTGAGAGAAAGGAGTCCGTTCTGCTGCACTCTGAGGGCCTGAGGCGGAGCGTCCCAGACTGGCAGTACTCGGGTTTGCGCATCCGGAAAGAGAGGAAACTGCTCTTTTGGAAATTTGGTTGCCACCAGCCCAGGGGCCAGCAGCGATGAGTTTAAATTCGTTGTGGACTGATGTAATAATCCTCAGCAGGTCCCCTCTTCTCCGAATGGCTCGTCCCAGGAACGCTTCGCGGTCCATTTACCGGACTTAGCGGTGCCCTGGGGCGGGGGCGTTGCAGTCCCGCGGGAGGCTCGGCATTGCCGCTTGGCCGGTGGAGCGGGCAGCGGAAGCGGAGCAGATGTTGAAGCCGCGGGTGGACGCCCTCGGCGAGGAGCAGCCGCAGCGGAAGGGGCAGCGGGAGGAGCAGTTTTCCGAGCCCGCTGATAGATGACTTCACCCATCGCCTTGGACTGCTCTTTTACCGCAGAGAATTCCTAGGTGAACTCCCCGAAGGTGTCGCCGAAAAGGCCAGCCTGGATTATGGGAGTGTTAAGAAAGCAAGCTTTGTCAACGTCTCTCATATCGGCCAAGCTCAGCCAAGGGTGGCATTCCTGGACCACTAATGTGACCATCGTCTTCCCTAGGGCACGAGCAGCCGATTTGGTAGTCATGAGAGCATAATCGGTTGCCGTGCGGAGCTCATGCAGCAAGCCTGGGGGAGAACTGCCCTCCTGCATCTTGGCCAGCTTCTCGGCTTGGTAGCGTTGATAGGTGGCCATAGCGTGCAGAGCGGAGGCGGCCTGGCCCGCAGCAGTGTAGGCTCTGGCCATGAGAGACTCAGATAACCTGTACGCTTTGGAAGGGAGTGTGGGCGAATTTCTCCGAGTGGAGCAGCTCTGCTGACAGAGCACGCTCCACCTGGGGAATCGCCTCATATCCCCTGGCCGCTCCGTCATCGAGGGAGGTGAGAGTGGGAGTGCACGAGGACCGGGCAGAAAAAGGTGCCCTCCATGCCTGCATGAGCTCTATGTGTACCTTCGGGAAGAAGGGGAAGGGGGGTCTAGAAGACTTCGCCTTCTTCGCCCCCACGTAGCACCCGTCTAAGCGGTTCGGCCGCAGTTCTGGGGGACAAGCCATCTCCAGTCCCACAGCCGAAACAGCCTGGGATAACACGGCTAACATATACGATTCCAGATCCGAAACCACCCTGACAGCCCCGGAGGGTGGCAGGGGGTCCGGATCTTCATCAAAGCGTGTCAACCTGCCCTCCGATGCAGCGATGGACATCACATCCCCGGTGTCATCAAATGAAAGCGCGGCCAACCCGAAGGATGGACCAGCGCTCGCACTCGAAGCAGAGACAGAGCGCACTGATGAGGAGCGAGGGGTCCGCTGGCCCGAAGGCGACGGAATAGCCCCCACTGTAACCCTCAGGCCTGCCCAAGTGCTAACCGCTTGGCGGGGAGCAGCAGGGGTGACTTGCCCTAATAAAAGAGCTCGCCGCGACCTCAGTTGCGCAACAGTCAAGCCATCGCAATGCGGGCAAGAACTGTCCACTAGCACCGCATCAACATGTTGAACCCCCAAGCTTGTGATGCAGTACTCGTGCCTGTTATTCGGGGCGAGGAAACCACCGCATCCAGAAATGCACAGTCGAAACGACATCTTTAAAAAGACGCGCTACACGACCGTGTGCTCTCTTAAAGAAGTCTGCTCTTTGTAGAAACTGCTCTTTTAGATCACCAGCAAAACGCCAAGGGGACGAGAAACCCAGATCGACCGCCACTTAAACGTCTTCCCCCGCACTGGTGAAGGGAATGCTTCCTTTAGCATTGGAAGTCACCTCAGCAGAAGGGTTCTTCAGTCTCAGATCGGGTCTGAAGCAACAATTCTGATGAGCTGGCTCCAGCAGCCGACTGATATAGCCCTAATTGGCTCATCAGTTTCAGCTGTGGAGCTAAGCTCTGCCAATTCAATTGGCATTTCATTGGCCCGTTTTCTTATCTTCGGAAGCGATTGGTCATCTAAAGCACTCCCAAAGTCTGTTTATACAGACACACGTAGAAGTTCCCTTATGAAGGGGAACTCGGCATTCTTTTTGGTTTACACCACACTGTATGCAGTTTTAAACAGGTTTAGACAAGTATCAAGGGGAAAGCAAATGATTTTGAATAAGCTCATATTTTAAGATCTCAGCCAGGATTCTTGTTCCTGGGGCTGAGATATGATGTTTTCAGGCCAAAAACAGAAAGTTATAAAAACAGCTTAAAAACAAAAAACGCATCATTCCTTTTGGTTAACACAACACTGTATGCAGTTTTAAACATATTTAAACAAGTTTCAAAGCAAAAGCAAGTGATTTTGAATAAGGTCTGATTTTGACCTCTCAGCCAGGATTCTTGTTCCTAGGGCTGAGATTTGACGTTTTCAGGAAGAAAACAGAAAGTTATAAAAACAGCTTAAATTCATGAAACTCAGCATTATTTTTGGTTTACACAACACTGTATGCAGTTTTAAACATATTTAGACAAGTTTCAAAGCAAAAGCAAGTGATTTTGAATAAGGTCATATTTTGACCTCTCAGCCAGGATTCTTGTTCCTGGGGCTGAGATATGAAGTTTTCTGGCCAAAAACAGAAAGCTATAAAAACAGCTTAAATTCATGAAACCCAGCATTCTTTTTGGTTTACACAACACTGTATGCAGTTTTAAACATATTTGGACAAGATTCGAAGCAAAAGCAATTGATTTAGAATAAGGTCATATTTTGACCTCTCAGCCAGGATTCTTGTTCCTGGGGCTGAGATATGAGATTTTCAGGCCAAAATCACAAAGTGATAAAAACTGCCTAAAAGAATGAAATGCATCATGCTTTTTGTTTTCAACAACAAATGCCTGCATTTTAAACATATTTTAACAAGTTTCAAGTGATTAGCAAGCTTTATTGAGGGAGACAGAAAATTGCTTAGAATTGACCTCTGACGCTGTATTCTTGCTTTTCAGGCTGTATTATGAGCTTTTCAGGCCAAAATCACAAAGTGATAAAAACTGCCTAAAAGAATGAAATGCATCATGCTTTTTGTTTTAAATAACAAATGCATCCATTTTAAACATATTTCAACAAGTTTCAAGTAATTAGCAAGCTTTATTGAGGAGAAAGAAAATTGCTTAGCGATGCAGCGATGGACATCACATCCCAGTGTCATCAAATGAAAGTGCGGCCAACCCGAAGGATGGACCAGCGCTCGCACTCGAAGCAGAGACAGAGCGCACTGATGAGGAGCGAGGGGTCCACTGGCCCGAAGGTGACGGAATAGTGCCCACTGTAACCCTCAGGCCTGCCCGAGTGCTAACCGCTTGGCGGTGAGCAGCAGGGGTGACTTGCCCTAATAAAAGAGCTCGCCACGACCTCAGTTGCGCAACAGTCAAGCCATCGCAATGCGGGCAAGAACTGTCCGCGAGCACCGCATCAACATGTTGGACCCCCAAGCATGTGATGCAGTACTCGTGCCTGTTATCCGGGGCGAGGAAACCACCGCATCCAGAAATGCACGGTCGAAACGACATCTTTAAAAAGACGCGCTACACGACCGTGTGCTCTCTTAAGGAATTCTGCTCTTTGTAGAAACTGCTCTTTTAGATCACCAGCGAAATGCCAAGGGGACGGGAAAGCCAGCTCGACCGCCGCTTAAACGTCTACCCCCACACTGGTGAAGGGAATGCTTCCTTCAGCATTGGAAGTCAGCTCAGCAGAAGGGTTCTTCAGTCTCAGATCAGGTCTGAAGCAACAATTCTGATGAGCTGGCTCCAGCAGCCGACTGATATAGCCCTAATTGGCTCATCAGTTTCAGCTGTGGAGCTAAGCTCTGCCAATTCAATTGGCATTTCATTGGCCCGTTTTCTTATCTTCAGAAGTGATTGGTCGTCTAAAGAACTTCCAAAGTCTGTTTATACAGACACACGTAGAAGTTCCCTTATGAAGGGGAACTCAGCATTCTTTTTTGCTTTACACAACACTGTATGCAGTTTTAAACATATCTAGACAAGTTTCAAAGCAAAAGCAAGTTATTTTGAATAAGCTCATGTTTTGAGCTCTCACGCAGTATTCTTGTTCCTAGGGCTGAGAAATGATGTTTTCAGGCCAAAACAAGAAAGTGATAAAAACAGCTTACAACATGAAACTTAGCATTCTTTTTGGTTTACACAACACTGTATGCAGTTTTAAACATGTTTAGACAAGATTCAAAGCAAAAGCAATTGATTTTGAATAAGCTCATATTTTGACCTCTCAGCGAGGATTCTTGTTCCTAGGGATGAGATATGAGCTTTTCAGGCCAAAATCACAAAGTGATAAAAACTGCCTAAAAGAATGAAATGCATCATGCTTTTTGTTTTCAACAACAAATGCATCCATTTTAAACATATATTAACAAGTTTCAAGTGATTAGCAAGCTTTATTGAGGGAGACAGAAAATTGCTTAGATTTGACCTCTGACGCTGTAATATTGCTTTTCAGCCCAAAATCACAAAGTGATAAAAACTGCCTAAAAGAATGAAATGCATCATGCTTTTTGTTTTCAACAACAAATGCATGCATTTAAAACCCATTTTAACAAGTTTCAAGTGATTAGCAAGCTTTATTGAGGAGAAAGAAAACTGCTTAGTTTTGATCCCTGAAGCTGTATTCTTGCTTTTGATCCTGCAATTTGAGCTTTTCAGGCCAAAATCACAAAGTGATAAAAAAATGCCTAAAAGAATGAAATGCATCATGCTTTTTGTTTTAAACAACAAATGCATGCATTTTAAACATATTTATCAAGTTTCAAGTGATTAGCAAGCTTTATTAAGGGAGACAGAAAGTTGCTTAGATTTGTCCTCTGATGCTGTATTTTTGCTTTTCAGGCTGTAATATGAGCTTTTCAGGCAAAAATCACAAAGTGATAAAAACTGCCTAAAAGAATGAAATGCATCATGCTTTTTTGTTTTGAACAACAAATGCGTGCATTTAAAACATATTTTAACAAGTTTCAAGTGATAAGCAAGCTTTATTGAGGGAGACAGAAAGTTGCTTAGTTTTGACCTCTGAAGCTGTATTCTTGCTTTTCAGGCTGCAATATGAGCTTTTCAGGCCAAAATCACAAAGTGATAAAAATTACCTAAAAGAATGAAATGCATCATGCTTTTTGTTTTAAACAACAAATGCATGCATTTTAAACACATTTTCACAAGTTTCAAGTGATTAGCAAGCTTTATTGGGGGAGACAGAAAATTGCTTAGATTTGACCTCTGACGCTGTATTCTTGCTTTTCAGGCCAAAATCACAAAGTGATAAAAACTGCCTAAAAGAATAAAACGCATCACAATTTTTGTTTTAAACAACAAATGTATGCATTTTAAACATATTTTAACAAGTTTCAAGTGATTAGCAAGGTTTATTGAGGAGACAGAAAATTGCTTAGTTTTGACCTCTGAAGCTGTATTCTTGCTTTTCAGGCTGCAATTTGAGCTTTTCAGGCCAAAATCACAAAGTGATAAAAACTGCCTAAAAGAATGAAATGCATCATGTTTTTTTGTTTTTAACAACAAATGCATGCATTTTAAACATATTTTAACAAGTTTCAAGTGATTAGCAAGCTTTATTGTGGGAGACAGAAAATTGCTTATATTTGACCTCTGACGCTGTATTCTTGCTTTTCAGGCTGTAATATGAGCTTTTCAGGCCAAAATCACAAAGTTATAAAAACTGCCTAAAAGAATGAAATGCATCATACTTTTGGTTTTTAAGAACAAATGCATGCATTTTAAACATATTTTAACAAGTTTCAAGTGATTATCAAGCTTTATTGAGGGAGACAGAAAATTGCTTAGTTTTGACCTCGGACGCTGTATTCTTGCTTTTCAGGCTGCAATTTGAGCTTTTCAGGCCAAAATCACAAAGTGATAAAAACTGCCTAAAAGAATGAAATGCATCATGCTTTTTGTTTTCAACAACAAATGCATGCATTTTAAGCATATTTTAATTCAAGAGTTCACACTTAGATATTGTTTGACAACTGTTAGCAAGTTTGGCATGCTGTCCTGGGAGAGAACCCTGAGTTCGGAGATAGGTGAGCCCAGGGCTCCCGCCTGGTCCATAGAGCATATGAGGGGAGTACGAGATCAGGTGGTTCTCGAGATCTCCCCGTGGTAAAAAAGAAAAAAGGAGGAGAAGGGGTGGATGGGGGGTTTCTTCGGAAAACGAAGATAGGAGAGTAGTTCTAGCTAGGCTACTTATAGTGAGTTGGGGTTAATCTGATTGGCTAACTAGTGAATGTAAATGAGTGGCCAGCTGCAGTCAATCATATCACGTGCTCCTCTCGAAATTAGTTTGAAAACTTCACTTCAAGAGTTCACACTTAGATATTGTTTGACAACTGTTAGCAAGTTTGGCATGCTGTCCCGGGAGAGAACCCTGAGCTCGGAGATAGGTAAGCCCAGGGCTCCCGCCTGGTCCATAGAGCATATGAGGGGAGTACGAGATCAGGTGGTTCTCGAGAGCTCCCCAAATGCAGGAGACTCGGGACAGCAGCCGTGTATTCGAAGAAACTCCCCAAAAGGCTTGGAAGGCTATATCCGGCTGCTGGATATAGTGGTTTTACAGAAAGAAAGGTAAAGGGGGCTCCTGTTGGAGCAAAGGGTGATACAGACTCCTGCGGGAGCCCGAGCAGGGTTGGCGTGGGCTATGAATACTCCTGCGGGAGTAGAGACTCGGGGAGACCCCTGCGGGGGTTAGAGCCATGGAATGGACAGGAATCCTGCTGGAGTAGTTAAAAATGGGGAAGGGGAAGTGAGGACTCCAGCTGGATAAGGGGGGTGAAGGGGCTGGGGTGGGGCATGGACTCCAAAGGAGTGGATTGCTCAAGGAACACTCCTTGCGGAGATAGAGCTGGGAGGTGGCAGCGCTATATATAAATATATATGTATATATGAAAATATATAGATATATAAATATATAATGGGGTAATCTAGTGCCTTGGGGGGGGGGCGATTTTTTGGACTCCTGCGGGAGTCGAAGCTCCTGGACACTCCTGCGGGAGATAGAGCTGTATGTGCCATCTCCAGCTGGAGTCGGGAATAGGAAGGGCAGGTGAAGGCCCCAGCTGAAGGGTGAATGGCAGTTGGGCGATGACCCCTGCGGGGGTCGATGCTCGGGACCACTCCTGCGGGAGTTGGAGCTTGAGGGTGACGGCACTATATATAAATGTATATTTATATGCGTGGGTGCATATATATATATACATATATATATAAATGAAATAAAATAAATGAAAGGTAAATGTGTAAAATAAATGTATAAGAAAATAAAATAAGCTAGGGCCGGGGAGGGTCGGTGACGTGACTCGTGCTTGTGTCATAGCTCGGGGTTGGTTGAGCTATTTTGGCCAGCTCCAGTAGGAGTCGGGAGAGATGAGGGGGAGGTGAAGGCTCCTGCTGGAGGGTGACGGGCAGAATTGGTGCTCTGGGGGTGTTCCTGTGGGAACAGAGCGTGGTGGTGGCAGCGCTATATATAAATTAATATTTATATGCGTGGGTGCATATATATATGAATTTATATAAATAAAATCAAACAGAGAGCAAAAATAAAGCTATATTATATGTCATTGTTAAAATGACTTATAATATGTAAAAGCTAGGGTTGGGGGAGGGGCTGTGAGATGATTCCTGCGGGAACCGAAGCTCAGGGTAACACTCCTGCGGGAGTCAGAGCCATGGGGGGGGGGGGCAGGGTCCTACAGAAGTCAGGGAAAGGTGGAGGGGTGGTGAAGACTTCTGTGGCAGCGGGCAGGGGGGGGCGGGTGACAGGGGGGGCCTGGGCGGGAAAAAACTCCTGCTGGAGTTAGGTGAGTGAATAGGGAGAGAAAGCTGAGTACGACTCAGAGCCAGAAGGAAGAAAGAAGGGTTAGGTGGCTGGGTCATGCCCGCGCCCTTAGGTGGCTGAGTAGCTCCTCCGCCCTCTGGAAGCCGGGATGGCTGTCTTGTCTTATCCCTGGATCGGGCTCGTGCTCTTGGCCGCTGGGTTTAAGTGGTTTGCTGGTGAGGGTCCTTTGGGCTTCCTTTAGATAGCTGTGGCTGAGTCGAATGTAAGATTTGAAGGCGTCAGAAGACCACCTTCCTAGTGTTTGTATGTGTTGTTGAGATAGCCCTTTGTGTGCAGCTGTGGTGGCGGCTCCTATTCTGAATGAGTGACTGGGGTATGATTCTGGTGGGAAGCCTGAATGGTGGAGGACTGCTTTGAGGTGTTTTTGGAACCAAAAAACGTGTCACTGGGTGGTCTTTGAAAAGGGGGGCTAGGGGACTTAAGCTTAGTGTTTTCCTATATTGTATGTAAGCTAGGAGTGTTTGGAATGGGCTTGTGGGGGAGGGGATATTAAATATGTAGATGCAGTGTCCCTTTCTGGATTGATCTGTTTAACTTTGCTTGATGAGGAAGGAAATTGTTTCCTCGTCAATCAATGTCAGATCTGCGATGGTGGGGTGAATGAAAGGATCGAAGTTATAAGTTACTGTAAATTCGGAACGTCTGAGAAATCCGAAAAAGGCTAGAATAAACATGGCGTCTAGAGTGTGGTCTGTATGCAAGGATAGGTATCCTTTCTGAGTGTGGAAATGCATTGGAGAGTATGTAGGGCGATATGGGCAGTCTAATGTCTGGGAGGGTGGGATGCCTTTAATAAGGCCGGTTGTGAATTAGCAATAGAATCATAAATGGAGCCATACAAAGCTTGTGAATTGTTTTTTTTTTTCCCATTTAAATAACTCTTGATAGAGTTGGCTTAAATTATTTGTGTGAATGCAAGTATGTGATGAATAGACTGATTGTTTGCGGGGGCAAACGGGAATGAAGTGTTGTGTGGGGAATTAAATGTTTGGATGTGTTCTGTAGTGAGGAACTATTGAGATGTTCTGGGGTTACTTCCTAAAATATATTTATGGGTGTTGGTGCAAATCGTGTATGCAGCATTTGTGGGAATGTCATCTTCAAAGGAGGGATGAGGTCAGGTGCACCTCTGCTTCTGGTACCAGTTTCTAGAAACAAAAAGGTAAGAAAGGGGATCAGCAATTTCCTTATAGGAACATGTACGACAGTTATAAATTATTATTATTTATTATTATACTTTTTTTTTTTTTTTGCTGAAGTCCAAATAAAGAGATGGAGAAGCAGCCTTAAAGCATGATAATAATAACGCCTTTGTTAGTGCAGTGGACAGCGGCTTCATTGTTACAGTAAATGAGAATCTTGGAGGATTAATTTCTCCGCGATATGGTCTGTTGGTAGCGCGTCGGCAGTCCTGATAACGTCCCTCCAAGCCTACTGAGGGGGCGGCGTCTGTGTAATAAAGATATGTACTGAGGATGAAATTGGATCGTTTATAAATGAGTGGGCAGCAATTCCAGCGCTTAGGAAGGAAAGCATAAGCCGGTCGCACGCCTTAAGCGCTGTTCGGTGACGTGCAGCGTTGCGCCATGCATTTGGAATTCTAAACATATGTTCTATCAGTGTCCGCAGTGCCTAGTCACAATTCAGGACTCTATTTATATTCGGAGCGCTATGTGAATAGTTTAGTTTAATAACATATGAATTTCCTTTCTGAGTGTGGAAATGCATTGGAGAGTATGTAGGGCGATATGGGCAGTCTAATGTCTGGGAGGGTGGGATGCCTTTAATAAGGCCGGTTGTGAATTAGCAATAGAATCATAAATGGAGCCATACAAAGCTTGTGAATTGTTTTTTTTTTCCCATTTAAATAACTCTTGATAGAGTTGGCTTAAATTATTTGTGTGAATGCAAGTATGTGATGAATAGACTGATTGTTTGCGGGGGCAAACGGGAATGAAGTGTTGTGTGGGGAATTAAATGTTTGGATGTGTTCTGTAGTGAGGAACTATTGAGATGTTCTGGGGTTACTTCCTAAAATATATTTATGGGTGTTGGTGCAAATCGTGTATGCAGCATTTGTGGGAATGTCATCTTCAAAGGAGGGATGAGGTCAGGTGCACCTCTGCTTCTGGTACCAGTTTCTAGAAACAAAAAGGTAAGAAAGGGGATCAGCAATTTCCTTATAGGAACATGTACGACAGTTATAAATTATTATTATTTATTATTATACTTTTTTTTTTTTTTTTTTGCTGAAGTCCAAATAAAGAGATGGAGAAGCAGCCTTAAAGCATGATAATAATAACGCCTTTGTTAGTGCAGTGGACAGCGGCTTCATTGTTACAGTAAATGA
Organism: Danio aesculapii; assembly: GCF_903798145.1. Classification (NCBI taxonomy): domain Eukaryota; kingdom Metazoa; phylum Chordata; class Actinopteri; order Cypriniformes; family Danionidae; genus Danio; species Danio aesculapii. The sequence goes on along the minus strand of NC_079443.1, from coordinate 13,073,536 downwards.
GAATCTTGGAGGATTAATTTCTCCGCGATATGGTCTGTTGGTAGCGCGTCGGCAGTCCTGATAACGTCCCTCCAAGCCTACTGAGGGGGCGGCGTCTGTGTAATAAAGATATGTACTGAGGATGAAATTGGATCGTTTATAAATGAGTGGGCAGCAATTCCAGCGCTTAGGAAGGAAAGCATAAGCCGGTCGCACGCCTTAAGCGCTGTTCGGTGACGTGCAGCGTTGCGCCATGCATTTGGAATTCTAAACATATGTTCTATCAGTGTCCGCAGTGCCTAGTCACAATTCAGGACTCTATTTATATTCGGAGCGCTATGTGAATAGTTTAGTTTAATAACATATGAATTTCCATGTCTGGTGTGCATTAGCCTAACCCCTGTCATGTGCGCACCCCGTCGCCGCGCTGAGCGGTGCCTCCGGAGCTCGACGCCCTTCAGGCCGAGTTGTTATGGCCGAGATCGAATAGAGATATATTCTCATCTAATCCGGGGACTGATGCTGCGAGTTGAAGTATGTGAGTAACAAAAAGGCATCCCTGCGGGATAATGCGCGTTTGAGTTTTGATGTCCTAAGATGAAGAGTTTGTGCTTAGCGCAATCTTTTCTCTTCAAGAATATATAAGGGAACTAAATTTCAGTCCATTTATTTAGGTATGGATGTATGCAATTCTGCGAATCCAAATTGATGCTTAGGAATTTTTTATAGAAGTGCTTGAGCCGGAGGTTCTTCCACGATGGAAATGCCAATATTAGAAAGACGTGTCACTAAGTTCTTATATCTTCAGATATATTATATCTTCAGAACTTATATCTCTGTCACTAAGAGATACATGTAATCGTCTAGTAGATGAACTACATGCGAACGCCGTAGTTATTGGCGAGAATCCCGCAAATAGTTTCTGAAGTATAAATGTGGTTACTTCTGCGTCCGAATGTTAGACAGACTGCGAAGTAGAATTGTAATGTCTGATTAATGCCAGAATCGGAGATACCAGAGATCAGGAATGACTTAGAAGGCGGGGGTGGTGTCGACTGCGAGCCAAGCTTTGCAGCAGACTAGATTAATTAAAGAGATTGCTTGGTTTTTGGCGTGGTATTTAAGGCATCTTCGTTCGGCATAATGAATAATGCTGAAAAAGGCGGAATTATGAGAAGATGAAAGATCCGTTATTAGACGTTTTTAGAAACGTTCTAATGCCCATTTCAGTAGGCTAATGTAAATGTGTTTGACGAAGCAGCAAAAATGAGGGGATCAAACATGAATTTATTGTCGATCTCTTTTCTATAATAGCTCTGTGATTTCTGGTTCAGTGTTGGTGGAGGGCTGGGAAGGGAGCGCCAAGATACCGGGCTTGGATCCGTTATACAGACCTGGAACGAGAAATTCAGAAAAATTAGATCAGGGTGCAAACGTAATTCAGTATAAAGATTAAAAATGTTGACAGAAGTTGACAAGTAATTTGTTTTCTTTAGACTTGGCTGACGGCGTGCGTGTCGCCGCAGTAGTAGCAAGTGTGTAGAAGTGAGAGGGGGGAGAGCTGGGATGGTGTCTAAAGCAGGGTAGATGGGCGGGTACGTAGCCGGTGGATCTTGGGATGGAAAATTCTTATGAGCTGGGTTAACGTAGGAGGTTTGGAAGAATATTGAAGAGGGTTTAGAGTGGTAAGGATTGCTGGAAGAGGAGGGCTGGAGTTTGCACTGGATTGGGGAGCTGCAGGCTAGAAGAGTTGCGTTATTGTCCGGGAGATTCCGAGATTGCTTTAGGGCTTTCTTTGGTGGCCTGGGGTGGCGCAGTGTTTGTGGGCTGTAGTACGTAGTGTTTAGGGGGCGTAGCAGGAGCGTGTGGTTATAATGTCCTAGGGGGGCGGAGTCAGTGAAGACGTGGATTCGTAAAGTCTTTTCGGGTTTATTGCAGCGGTATGGAATTTGTGGTTCCGGCGTCTAGGAGTTTGGAGGAGTTCTGTGACTGTCGTTGTTGGATACGAGAGACGTATGATGACGCTGGAGAAGGTACGTGGCGGTTTGAAGTAGCGGGAGATGGAGACCTGGAGTAGCTAGGTCTTTGGCCTCTTACTGGAGCCTCAGCCTCGGGCAGACTTCCAGGCTGGGCTGGGTGTTGTTGAGATGAGGCTGATGTTTCAGGGAGCGCGGAGCTTTCTTTCTTGTCCGTTGCTGTGCTGTTGTGATCTCCGCCGCCTCCGTTGTTATTTTCGTTGTAGTTGACGATGATATGATGATGATGATGATGATGATGATGATTGATTAATAGTAGGAGGTTGGTTTGTCCGTGAGTAGCTTTCGGAAGAGCTGGAGCGGGCTTGTCATTGGTTTCTTCGGAAAACGAAGATAAGAGAGTAGTTCTAGCTAGGCTACTTATAGTGAGTTGGGGTTAATCTGATTGGCTAACTACTGAATGTAAATGAGTGGCCAGCAGCAGTCAATCATATCACGTGCTCCTCTCGAAATTAGTTTGAAAACTTCACCAAGTTTCAAGTGACTAGCAAGCTTTATTGAGGGAGACAGAAAATTGCTTAGATTTGACCTCTGACGTATTCTTGCTTTTCAGGCTGCAATATGAGCTTTTCAGGCCAAAATCACAAAGTGATAAAAACTGGCTAAAACAATGAAATGCATCATGCTTTTTGTTTTAAACAACAAATGCATACATTTTAAACATATTTTAACAAGTTTCAAGTGATTAGCAAGCTTTATTGAGGGAGACAGAAAATTGCTTAGTTTTGACCTCTGAAGCTGTATTCTTGCTTTTCAGGCTGTAATATGAGCTTTGCAGGCCAAAATCACAAATTGATAAAAACTGCCTAAAAGAATGAAATGCATAATGCTTTTTGTTTTAAACAACAAATGCATCCATTTTAAACATATTTTAATAAGTTGTACAGTGATTAGCAAGCTTTATTGAGGAGAAAGAAAATTGCTTAGTTTTGATCTCTGAAGCTGTATTCTTGCTTTTGATCCTCCAATTTGAGCTTTTCAGGCCAAAATCACAAAGTGATAAAAACTACCTAAAAGAATGAAATGCATCATGCCTTTTGTTTTCAACAACAAATGCATGCATTTTAAACATATTTTAACAAGTTTCAAGTGATTAGCAAACTTTATTGAGGGAGACAGAAAATTGTTTAGATTTGACCTCTTACGCTGTATTCTTGCTTTTCAGGCTGCAATATGAGCTTATCAGGCCAAAATCACAAAGTGATAAAAACTGCCTAAAAGAATGAAATGCATCATGCTTTTTGTTTTCAACAACAAATGCCTGCATTTTAAACATATTTTAACAAGTTTCAAGTGATTAGCAAGCTTTATTGAGGGAGACAGAAAATTGCTTAGATTTGACCTCTGAAAGCTGTATTCTTGCTTTTCAGGCTGCAATATGAGCTTTTCAGGCCAAAATCACAAAGTGATAAAAACTGCCTAAAAGAATGAAATGCATCATGCTTTTTGTTTTAAACAACAAATGCATGCATTTTAAACAAATTTTTAAAAGTTTCAAGTGATTAGCAAGCTTTATTGAGGGAGACAGAAAATTGCTTAGATTTGACCTCTGACACTGTATTCTTGCTTTTCAGGCTGTAATATGAGCTTTTCAGGCCAAAATCACAAAGTGATAAAAACTGCCTAATAGAATGAAATGCATCAAGCTTTTTGTTTTAAACAACAAATGCATGCATTTTAAACATATTTTAACAAGTTTCAAGTGATTAGCAAGCTTTATTGAGGGAGTCAGAAAATTGCTTAGATTTGACCTCTGATGCTGTATTCCTGCTTTTCAATCTACAATATGAGCTTTTCAGGCCAAGATCACTAAGTGATAAAACCTGCCTAAAAGAATGAAATGCATCATGCTTTTTGTTTTCAACAACAAATGCATACATTTTAAACATATTTTAACAAGTTTCAAGTGATTAGCAAGCTTTATTGAGGGAGACAGAAAATTGCTAAGTTTTGACATCTGAAGCTGTATTCTTGCTTTTCAGGCTGCAATATGAGCTTTTCAGGCCAAAATCACAAAGTGATAAAAACTGCCTAAAAGAATGAAATGCTACATGCTTTTTGTTGTAAAAAAAACAAATGCATGAATTGTAAACATATTTTAACAAGTTTCAAGTGATTAGCAAGTTTTATTGAATGAGACAGAAAATTGCTTAGTTTTGACTTCTGATGCTGTATTCTTGCTTTTCAGGCTGTAATATGAGCTTTTCAGGCCAAAATCACAAAGTGATAAAAACTGCCTAAAAGAATGAAATGCATCATGCTTTTTGTTTTCAACAACAAATGCATGTATTTTAAACATATTTTAACAAGTTTAAAGTGATTAGCAAGCTTTATTGAGGGAGACAGAAAATTGCTTAGAATTGACCTCTGACGCTGTATTCTTGCTTTTCAGGCTGTAATATGAGCCTTTCAGGCCAAAATCACAAAGTGATAAAAACTGCCTAAAAGAATGAAATGCATCATGCTTTTTCTTTTCAACAACAAATGCATGAATTTTAAACATATTTTAACACGTTTCAAGTGATTAGCAAGCTTTATTGAGGGAGACAGAAAATTGCTTAGAATTGACCTCTGACGCTGTATTCTTGCTTTTCAGGCTGTAATATGAGCTTTTCAGGCCAAAATCACAAAGTGATAAAAACTGCCTAAAAGAATGAAATGCATCATGCTTTTTGTTTTCAACAACAAATGCATGTATTTTAAACATATTTTAACAAGTTTCAAGTGATTAGCAAGCTTTATTGAGGGAGACAGAAAATTGCTTAGATTTGACCTCTGATGCTGTATTCTTGCTTTTCAGGCTGTAATATGAGCTTTTCAGGCCAAAATCACAAAGTGATAAAAACTGCCTAAAAGAATGAAATGCATCATGCTTTTTGTTTTGAACAACAAATGCATGCATTTTAAACATATTTTAACAAGTTTCAAGTGATTAGCAAGCTTTAATGAGGGAGACAGAAAATTGCTCAGTTTTGACATCTGAAGCTGTATTCTTGCTTTTCAGGCTGCAATATGAGCTTTTCAGGCCAAAATCACAAAGTGATAAAAACTGCCTAAAAGAATGAAATGCTTCATGCTTTTTGTTTTCAACAACAAATGCATGTATTTTAATCATATTTTAACAAGTTTCAAGTGATTAGCAAGCTTTATTGAGGGAGACAGAAAATTGCTTAGATTTGACCTCTGATGCTGTATTCTTGCTTTTCAGGCTGCAATATAAGCTTTTCAGGCCAAAACCACAAAGTGATAAAAACTGCCTAAAAGAATGAAATGCATCATGCTTTTTGTTTTAAAAAAACAAATGCATGAATTTTAAACATATTTTAACAAGTTTCAAGTGATTAGCAAGCTTTATTGAGGAGAAAGAAAATTGCTTAGTTCTGATCTTAGAAGCTGTATCTTTGCTTTTGATCCTGCAATTTGAGCTTTTCAGGCCAAAATCACAAAGTAATAAAAACTACCTAAAAGAATGAAATCCATCATGCTTTTTGTTTTAAACAACAAATGCATGCATATTAAACATATTTTAACAAGTTTCAAGTGATTAGCAAGCTTTATTAATGAGACAGAAAATTGCTTAGTTTTGACTTCTGATGCTGTATTCTTGCTTTTCAGGCTGTAATATGAGCTTTTCAGGCCAAAATCACAAAGTGATAAAAACTGCCTAAAAGAATGAAATGCATCATGCTTTTTGTTTTCAACAACAAATGCATGTATTTTAAACATATTTTAACAAGTTTAAAGTGATTAGCAAGCTTTATTGAGGGAGACAGAAAATTGCTTAGATTTGACCTCTGACGCTGTATTCTTGCTTTTCAGGCTGTAATATGAGCCTTTCAGGCCAAAATCACAAAGTGATAAAAACTGCCTAAAAGAATGAAATGCATCATGCTTTTTGTTTACAACAACAAATGCATGCATTTTAAACATATTTTAACAAGTTTCAAGTGATTAGCAAGCTTTATTGAGGGTGACAGAAAATTGCTTAGAATTGACCTCTGACGCTGTATTCTTGCTTTTCAGGCTGTAATATGAGCTTTTCAGGCCAAAATCACAAAGTGATAAAAACTGCCTAAAAGAATGAAATGCATCATGCTTTTTGTTTTGAACAACAAATGCATGCATTTTAAACATATTTTAACAAGTTTCAAGTGATTAGCAAGCTTTATTGAGGGAGACAGAAAATTGCTCAGTTTTGACCTCTGAAGCTGTATTCTTGCTTTTCAGGCTGCAATATGAGCTTTTCAGGCCAAAATCACAAAGTGATAAAAACTGCCTAAAAGAATGAAATGCTTCATGCTTTTTGTTTTCAACAACAAATGCATGTATTTTAATCATATTTTAACAAGTTTCAAGTGATTAGCAAGCTTTATTGAGGGAGACAGAAAATTGCTTAGATTTGACCTCTGATGCTGTATTCTTGCTTTTCAGGCTGTAATATGAGCTTTTCAGGCCAACATCACAAAGTGATAAAAACTGCCTAAAAGAATGAAATGCATCATACGTTTTGTTTTAAAAAACAAATGCATGCATTTTAAACATATTTTAACAAGTTTCAAGTGATTAGCAAGCTTTATTGAGGAGACAGAAAATTGCTTAGTTTTGACCTCTGAAGCTGTATTCTTGCTTTTCAGGCTGCAATATGAGCTTTTCAGGCCAAAATCACAAAGTGATAAAAACTGCCTAAAAGAATGAAATGCATCATGCTTTTTGTTTTAAACAACAAATGCATGCATTTAAACATATTTTAACAAGTTTCAAGTGATTAGCAAGCTTTATTGAGGGAGACAGAAAATTGCTTAGATTTGACTTCTGAAGCTGTATTCTTGCTTTTCAGGCTGCAATATGAGCTTTTCAGGCCAAAATCACAAAGTGATAAAAACTGCCTAAAAGAATGAAATGCATCATGCTTTTTGTTTTAACAACAAATGCATGCATTTTAAACATATTTTAACAAGTTTCAAGTGATTAGCAAGCTTTATTGAGGGAGACAGAAAATTGCTTAGTTTTGACCTCGGACGCTGTATTCTTGCTTTTCAGGCTGTAATATAAGCCTTTCAGGCCAAAATCACAAAGTGATAAAAACTGCCTAAAAGAATGAAATGCATCATGCTTTTTGTTTTCAACAACAAATGCATGAATTGTAAACATATTTTAACAAGTTTCAAGTGATTAGCAAGTTTTATTGAGGGAGACAGAAAATTGCTTAGTTTTGACTTCTGATGCTGTATTCTTGCTTTTCAGGCTGTAATATGAGCTTTTCAGGCCAAAATCACAAAGTGATAAAAACTGCCTAAAAGAATGAAATGCATCATGCTTTTTGTTTTCAACAACAAATGCATGTATTTTAAACATATTTTAACAAGTTTCAAGTGATTAGCAAGCTTTATTGAGGGAGACAGAAAATTGCTTAGATTTGACCTCTGATGCTGTATTCTTGCTTTTCAGGCTGTAATATGAGCTTTTCAGGCCAAAATCACAAAGTGATAAAAACTGCCTAAAAGAATGAAATGCATCATGCTTTTTGTTTTAAACAACAAATGCATGCATTTTAAACATATTTTAACAAGTTTCAAGTGATTAGCAAGCTTTAATGAGGGAGACAGAAAATTGCTCAGTTTTGACATCTGAAGCTGTATTCTTGCTTTTCAGGCTGCAATATGAGCTTTTCAGGCCAAAATCACAAAGTGATAAAAACTGCCTAAAAGAATGAAATGCTTCATGCTTTTTGTTTTCAACAACAAATGCATGTATTTTAAACATATTTTAACAAGTTTCAAGTGATTAGCAAGCTTTATTGAGGGAGACAGAAAATTGCTTAGATTTGACCTCTGATGCTGTATTCTTGCTTTTCAGGCTGTAATATGAGCTTTTCAGGCCAAAATCACAAAGTGATAAAAACTGCCTAAAAGAATGAAATGCATCATGCTTTTTGTTTTAAACAACAAATGCATGAATTTTAAACATATTTTAACAAGTTTCAAGTGATTAGCAAGCTTTATTGAGGAGAAAGAAAATTGCTTAGTTCTGATCTCAGAAGCTGTATCTTGCTTTTGAGGCCTGCAATTTGAGCTTTTCAGGCCAAAATCACAAAGTAATAAAAACTACCTAAAAGAATGAAATCCATCATGCTTTTTGTTTTAAACAACAAATGCATGCATATTAAACATATTTTAACAAGTTTCAAGTGATTAGCAAGTTTTATTGAATGAGACAGAAAATTGCTTAGTTTTGACTTCTGAAGCTGTATTCTTGCTTTTCAGGCTGCAATATGAGCCTTTCAGGCCAAAATCACAAAGTGATAAAAACTGCCTAAAAGAATGAAATGCATCATGCTTTTGGTTATTAACAACAAATGCATGCATTTTAAACATATTTTAACAAGTTTCAAGTGATTAGCAAGCTTTATTGAGGGAGACAGAAAATTGCTTAGTTTTGACCTCTGACGCTGTATTCTTGCTTTTCAGGCTGTAATATGAGCTTTTCAGGCCAAAATCACAAAGTGATAAAAATTGCCTAAAAGAATGAAATGCATCATGCTTTTTGTTTTCAACAACAAATGCCTGCATTTTAAACAAATTTTAACAAGTTTAAGTGATTAGCAAGCTTTATTGAGGGAGACAGAAGATTGCTTAGTTTTGACCTCAGATGCTGTATTCTTGCTTTTCAGGCGGCATTATGAGCTTTTCAGGCCAAAATTACAAAGTGATAAAAACTGCCTAAAAGAATTAAATGCATCATACTTTTTATTTTAAAAAACAAATTCAAGCATTTTAAACATATTTTAACAAGTTTCAAGTGATTAGCAAGCTTTATTGAGGGTGACAGAAAATTGCTTAATTTGACCTCTGATGCTCTATTTTTGCTTTTCAGGCCAAAATCACAAAGTGATAAAAACTGCCTAAAAGAATGAAATGCATCATGCTTTTTGTTTTAAACAACAAATGCATGCATTTTAAACATATTTTAACAAGTTTCAAGTGATTAGCAAGCTTTATTGAGGGAGACAGAAAATTGCTTAGTTTTGACATCTGAAGCTGTATTCTTGCTTTTCAGGCTGCAATATGAGCTTTTCAGGCCAAAATCACAAAGTGATAAAAACTGCCTAAAAGAATGAAATGCATTCATGCTTTTTGTTTTCAACAACAAATGCATGTATTTTAATCATATTTTAACAAGTTTCAAGTGATTAGCAAGCTTTATTGAGGGAGACAGAAAATTGCTTAGATTTGACCTCTGATGCTGTATTCTTGCTTTTCAGGCTGTAATATGAGCTTTTCAGGCCAAAATCACAAAGTGATAAAAACTGCCTAAAATAATGAAATGCATCATGCTTTTTGTTGTAAAAAACAAATGCATGCATTTTAAACATATTTTAACAAGTTTAAAGTGATTAGCAAGCTTTATTGAGGGAGACAGAAAATTGCTTAGATTTGACCTCTGATGCTGTATTCTTGCTTTTCAGGCTGTAATATGAACTTTTAGGCCAAAATCACAAAGTGATAAAAACTGCCTAAAAGAATGAAATGCATCATGCTTTTTTTTTTTAAACAACAGATGCATCCATTTTAAACATATTTTAACAAGTTTCAAGTGATTAACAAGCTTTATTGAGGGAGACAGAAAATTGCTTAGAATTGACCTCTGACGCTGTATTCTTGCTTTTCAGGCTGTAATATGAGCTTTTCAGGCCAAAATCACAAAGTGATAAAAACTGCCTAAAAGAATGAAATGCATTCATGCTTTTTGTTTTCAACAACAAATGCATGTATTTTAAACATATTTTAACAAGTTTCAAGTGATTAGCAAGCTTTATTGAGGGAGACAGAAAATTGCTTAGATTTGACCTCTGATGCTGTATTCTTGCTTTTCAGGCTGCAATATGAGCTTTTCAGGCCAAAATCACAAAGTGATAAAAACTGCCTAAAAGAATTAAATGCTTCATGCTTTTTGTTTTCAACAACAAATGCATGTATTTTAATCATATTTTAACAAGTTTCAAGTGATTAGCAAGCTTTATTGAGGGAGACAGAAAATTGCTTAGATTTGACCTCTGATGCTGTATTCTTGCTTTTCAGGCTGTAATATGAGCTTTTCAGGCCAAAACCACAAAGTGATAAAAACTGCCTAAAAGAATGAAATGCATCATGCTTTTTGTTGTAAAAAACAAATGCATGCATTTTAAACATATTTTAACAAGTTTCAAGTGATTAGCAAGTTTTATTGAATGAGACAGAAAATTGCTTAGTTTTGACTTCTGATGCTGTATTCTTGCTTTTCAGGCTGTAATATGAGCTTTTCAGGCCAAAATCACAAAGTGATAAAAACTGCCTAAAAGAATGAAATGCATCATGCTTTTTGTTTTCAACAACAAATGCATGTATTTTAAACATATTTTAACAAGTTTAAAGTGATTAGCAAGCTTTATTGAGGGAGACAGAAAATTGCTTAGATTTGATCTCAGATGCTGTATTCTTGCTTTTCAGGCTGTAATATGAGCTTTTCAGGCCAAAATCACAAAGTGATAAAAACTGCCTAAAAGAATGAAATGCATCATGCTTTTTTTTTTTTAAACAACAGATGCATCCATTTTAAACATATTTTAACAAGTTTCAATTGATTAGCAAGCTTTATTGAGGGAGACAGAAAATTTCTTAGTTTTGACATCTGAAGCTGTATTCTTGCTTTTCAGGCTGCAATATGAGCCTTTCAGGCCAAAATCACAAAGTGATAAAAACTGCCTAAAAGAATGAAATGCATCATGCTTTTTGTTTTCAACAACAAATGCATGCATTTTAAACATATTTTAACAAGTTTCAAGTGATTAACAAGCTTTATTGAGGGAGACAGAAAATTGCTTAGAATTGACCTCTGACGCTGTATTCTTGCTTTTCAGGCTGTAATATGAGCTTTTCAGGCCAAAATCACAAAGTGATAAAAACTGCCTAAAAGAATGAAATGCATCATGCTTTTTGTTTTCAACAACAAATGCATGTATTTTAAACATATTTTAACAAGTTTCAAGTGATTAGCAAGCTTTATTGAGGGAGACAGAAAATTTCTTAGTTTTGACATCTGAAGCTGTATTCTTGCTTTTCAGGCTGCAATATGAGCATTTCAGGCCAATATCACAAAGTGATAAAAACTGCCTAAAAGAATTAAATCCATCATGCTTTTTGTTTTAAACAACAAATGCCTGCATATTAAACAAATTTTAACAAGTTTCAAGTGATTAGCAAGTTTTATTGAATGAGACAGAAAATTGCTTAGTTCTGACTTCTGAAGCTGTATTCTTGCTTTTCAGGCTGCAATATGAGCCTTTCAGGCCAAAATCACAAAGTGATAAAAACTGCCTAAAAGAATGAAATGCATCATGCTTTTTGTTTTCAACAACAAATGCATGCATTTTAAACATATTTTAACAAGTTTCAAGTGATTAACAAGCTTTATTGAGGGAGACAGAAAATTGCTTAGAATTGACCTCTGACGCTGTATTCTTGCTTTTCAGGCTGTAATATGAGCTTTTCAGGCCAAAATCACAAAGTGATAAAAACTGCCTAAAAGAATGAAATGCATCATGCTTTTTGTTTTAACAACAAATGCATGCATTTTAAACATATTTTAACAAGTTTCAAGTGATTAGCAAGCTTTATTGAGGAGACAGAAAATTGCTTAGATTTGACCTCTGATGCTGTATTCTTGCTTTTCAGGCTGCAATATGAGCTTTTCAGGCCAAAATCACAAAGTGATAAAAACTGCCTAAAAGAATGAAATGCATCATACTTTTTGTTTTAAAAAACAAATGCATGTATTTTAAATATATTTTAACAAGTTTCAAGTGATTAGCAAGCTTTATTGAGGGAGACAGAAAATTGCTTAGATTTGACCTCTGATGCTGTATTCTTGCTTTTCAGGCTGTAATATGAGCTTTTCAGGCCAAAATCACAAAGTGATAAAAACTGCCTAAAAGAATGAAATGCATCATGCTTTTTTTTTTTAAACAACAGATGCATCCATTTTAAACATATTTTAACAAGTTTCAATTGATTAGCAAGCTTTATTGAGGGAGACAGAAAATTGCTTAGTTTTGACCTCTGAAGCTGTATTCTTGCTTTTCAGGCTGCAATATGAGCTTTTCAGGCCAAAATCACAAAGTGATAAAAACTGCCTAAAAGAATGAAATGCATCATGCTTTTTGTTTTCAACAACAAATGCATGCATTTTAAACATATTTTAACAAGTTTCAAGTGATTAGCAAGCTTTATTGAGGGAGACAGAAAATTGCTTAGATTGACCTCTGACGCTGTATTCTTGCTTTTCAGGCTGTAATATGAGCTTTTCAGGCCAAAATCACAAAGTGATAAAAACTGCCTAAAAGAATGAAATGCATCATGCTTTTTGTTTTCAACAACAAATGCATGCATTTTAAACATATTTTAACAAGTTTCAAGTGATTAGCAAGCTTTATTGAGGGAGACAGAAAATTTCTTAGTTTTGACATCTGAAGCTGTATTCTTGCTTTTCAGGCTGCAATATGAGCCTTTTCAGGCCAATATCACAAAGTGATAAAAACTGCCTAAAAGAATGAAATGCATCATGCTTTTTGTTTTAAACAACAAATGCATGCATTTTAAACATATTTTAACAAGTTTCAAGTGATTAGCAAGCTTTATTGAGGGAGACAGAAAATTGCTTAGATTTGACCTCTGACGCTGTATTCTTGCTTTTCAGGCTGCAATATGAGCTTTCAGGCCAAAATCACAAAGTGATAAAAACTGCCTAAAAGAATGAAATGCATCATGCTTTTTGTTTTCAACAACAAATGCATGCATTTTAAACATATTTTAACAAGTTTCAAGTGATTAGCAAGCTTTATTGAGGGAGACAGAAAATTGCTTAGATTTGACCTCTGATGCTGTATTCTTGCTTTTCAGGCTGTAATATGAGCTTTTCAGGCCAAAATCACAAAGTGATAAAAACTGCCTAAAAGAATGAAATGCATCATGCTTTTTGTTTTAAACAACAAATGCATGCCTTTTAAACATGTTTTAACAAGTTTCAAGTGATTAGCAAGTTTTATTGAATGAGACAGAATATTGCTTAGTTTTGACTTCTGAAGCTGTATTCTTGCTTTTCAGGCTGCAATATGAGTCTTTCAGGCTAAAATCACAAAGTGATAAAAACTGCCTAAAAGAATGAAATGCATCATGCTTTTTGTTTTCAACAACAAATGCATGCATTTTAAACATATTTTAACAAGTTTCAAGTGATTAGCAAGCTTTATCGAGGGAGACAGAAAATTGCTTAGAATTGACCTCTGACGCTGTATTCTTGCTTTTCAGGCTGTAATATGAGCTTTTCAGGCCAAAATCACAAAGTGATAAAAACTGCCTAAAAGAATGAAATGCATCATGCTTTTTTTTAAACAACAGATGCATCCATTTTAAACATATTTTAACAAGTTTCAAGTGATTAGCAAGCTTTATTGAGGGAGACAGAAAATTGCTTAGTTTTGACATCTGAAGCTGTATTTTTGCTTTTCAGGCTGTAATATGAGCTTTTCAGGCCAAAATCACAAAGTGATAAAAACTGCCTAAAAGAATGAAATGCATCATGCTTTTTGTTTTTAACAACAAATGCATGAATTTTAAACATATTTTAACAAGTTTCAAGTGATTAGCAAGCTTTATTGAGGGAGACAGAAAATTGCTTAGATTTGACCTCTGATGCTGTATTCTTGCTTTTCTGGCTGTAATATATGCAGATTCGCAGTCTATAACATCAGAAAGGTCCGACCCTTCCTATCTGAAAATACAGCTCAACTCATTGTTCAAGCTCTTGTTCTCTCCAAACTGGACTATTGCAACTCTCTGCTAGCCGGGCTACCAGCTAGTTCTATCAAACCTCTTCAGCTGCTTCAGAACGCAGCAGCACGAGTGGTCTTTGATGAACCCAAAAGAGCACATGTCACTCCGCTGCTCACCCGTTTGCACTGGCTGCCAGTTGCTGCCCGCATCAAATTCAAAGCTCTGATGTTTGCTTACAAAGCGACCTCTAGCTTTGCTCCTTCGTATCTGCTCTCACTTTTGCAGATATATGTGCCCTCCAGAAACTTGCGTTCTGTGAATGAACGTCGCCTCGTTGTTCCATCCCAAAGAGGGAAGAAATCACTTTCCCGAACCTTCACATTCAATCTGCCCAGTTGGTGGAATGAACTCCCTAACTACATCAGAACAGCAGAGTCACTTGCTGTCTTCAAGAAACGACTAAAAACATCAACTGTTTAGTCTCCACTTTCCTTCCTAATCTGCAACTGCCTCTCTGGCTATACCACTAACTATGCCCTCTCTCTCTCTCTCTCTCTCTCAAAAAAAAAAGAAAAAAAAAAAAAAAAAAACTTTACTAATGCTTTGCTTCTTAGACTTTAAACACCTGAAACTTGTCTATAGCAATTGTTCACTGCTGCTCTTATAGTTGTGTAAATTGCTTCCTTGTCCTCATTTGTAAGTCGCTTTGGATGAAAGTGTCTGCTAAATAACTAAATGTAAATGTAAATGTAAATGTAATATGAGCTTTTCAGGCCAAAATCACAAAGTGATAAAAACTGCCTAAAAGAATGAAATGCATCATGCTTTTTGTTTTAAACAACAAATGCATGCATTTAAAACATATTTTAACAAGTTTCAAGTGATTAGCAAGTTTTATTGAATGAGACAGAAAATTGCTTAGTTTTGACTTCTGAAGCTGTATTCTTGCTTTTCAGGCTGTAATATGAGCTTTTCAGGCCAAAATCACAAATTGATAAAAACTGCCTAAAAGTATGAAATGCATCATGCTTTTTATTTTAAACAACAGATGCATCCATTTTAAACATATTTTAACAAGTTTCAAGTGATTAGCAAGCTTTGTTGAGGGAGACAGAAAATTGCTCAGTTTTGACATCTGAAGCTGTATTCTTGCTTTTCAGGCTGCAATATGAGCTTTTCAGGCCAAAATCGCAAAGTGATAAAAACTGCCTAAAAGAATGAAATGCATCAAGCTTTTTGTTTTAAACAACAAATGCATGTATTTTAAACACATTTTAACAAGTTTCAAGTGATTAGCAAGCTTTATTGAGGGAGACAGAAAATTGCTTAGATTTGACCTCTGATGCTGTATTCTTGCTTTTTAGGCTGTAATATGACCTTTTCAGGCCAAAATCACAAAGTGATAAAAACTGCCTAAAAGAATGAAATGCATCATGCTTTTTGTTTTAAACAACAAATGCATGAATTTTAAACATAATTTAACAAGTTTCAAGTGATTAGCAAGCTTTATTGAGGAGAAAGAAAATTGCTTAGTTTTGATCTCAGAAGCTGTATTCTTGCTTTTGATCCTGCAATTTGAGCTTTTCAGGCCAAAATCACAATATAATAAAAACTACCTTAAAGAATGAAATCCATCATGCTTTTTGTTTTAAACAACAAATGCATGCATTTTAAACATATTTTAATAAGTTTCAAGTGATAAGCAAGCTTTATTGGGGGAGACAGAAAATTGCTTAGATTTGACCTCGGATGCTGTATTCTTGCTTTTTAGGCTGTAATATGAGCTTTTCAGGCCAAAATCACAAAGTGATAAAAACTGCCTAAAAGAATGAAATGCATCATGCTTTTTGTTTTAAAAAACAAATGCATGCATTTTAAACATATTTTAACAAGTTTCAAGTGATTAGCAAGCTTTATTGCGGGAGACAGAAAATTGCTTAATTTGACCTCTGATGCTCTATTCTTGCTTTTTAGGCTGTAATATGACCTTTTCAGGCCAAAATCACAAAGTGATAAAAACTGCCTAAAAGAATGAAATGCATCATGCTTTTTGTTTTAAACAACAAATGCATGAATTTTAAACATATTTTAACAAGTTTCAAGTGATTAGCAAGCTTTATTGAGGAGAAAGAAAATTGCTTAGTTTTGATATCAGAAGCTGTATTCTTGCTTTTGATCCTGCAATTTGAGCTTTTCAGGCCAAAATCACAATATAATAAAAACTACCTTAAAGAATGAAATCCATCATGCTTTTTGTTTTAAACAACAAATGCATGCATTTTAAACATGTTTTAACAAGTTCCAAGTGATTAGCAAGCTTTATTGAGGGAAACAGAAAATTGCTCAGTTTTGACCTCTGATGCTGTATTCTTGCTTTTCAGGCTGTAATATGAGCTTTTCAGGCCAAAATCACAAAGTGATAAAAACTGCCTAAAAGAAAGAAATACTTAATGCTTTTGGTTTTAAACAACAAATGCATGCATTTTAACATATTTTACGAAGTTTCAAGTGATTATCAAGCTTTATTGAGGGAGACAGAAAATTGCTTAGATTTGACCTCTGACGCTGTATTCTTGCTTTTCAGGCTGTAAAAGAGATTTTAAGGCCAAAATCACAAAGTGATAAAAACTGCCTAAAAGAATGAAATGCATAATCCTTTTTGTTTTAAACAACAAATGCATCCATTTTAAACATATTTTAACAAGTTTTAAGTGATTAGCAAGCTTTATTGAGGAGAAAGAAAATTGCTTAGTGTTGATCTCTGAAGCTGTATTCTTGCTTTTCAGGCTGCAATATGTGCTTTTCAGGCCAAAATCACAAAGTGATAAAAACTGCCTAAAAGAATGAAATGCATCATGCTTTTTGTTTTCAACAACAAATGCATGTATTTTAAACATATTTTAACAAGTTTCAAGTGATTAGCAAGCTTTATTGAGGGAGATAGAAAATTGCTTAGTTTTGACCTCTGAAGCTGTATTCTTGCTTTTCAGGCTGTAATATGAGCTTTTCAGGCCAAAATCCCAAAGTGATAAAAACTGCCTAAAAGAATGAAATGCATCAAGCTTTTTGTTTTAAACAACAAATGCATGTATTTTAAACATATTTTAACAAGTTTCAAGTGATTAGCAAGCTTTATTGAGAGAGACAAAAAATTGCTTAGATTTGACCTCTGACGCTGTATTCTTGCTTTTCAGCCCAAAATCACAAAGTGATAAAAACTGCCTAAAAGAATGAAATGCATCATGCTTTTTGTTTTAAACAACAAATGCATGCATTTTAAACATATTTTAACAAGTTTCAAGTGATTAGCAAGCTTTATTGAGGGAAACAGAAAATTGCTCAGTTTTGACCTCTGATGCTGTATTCTTGCTTTTCAGGCTGTAATATGAGCTTTTCAGGCCAAAATCACAAAGTGATAAAAACTGCCTAAAAGTAAGAAATACTTAATGCTTTTGGTTTTAAACAACAAATGCATGCATTTTAAACATATTTTACCAAGTTTCAAGTGATTATCAAGCTTTATTGAGGGAGACAGAAAATTGCTTAGATTTGACCTCTGATGCTGTATTCTTGCTTTTTAGGCTGTAATATGACCTTTTCAGGCCAAAATCACAAAGTGATAAAAACTGCCTAAAAGAATGAAATGCATCATGCTTTTTGTTTTAAACAACAAATGCATGAATTTTAAACATATTTTAACAAGTTTCAAGTGATTAGCAAGCTTTATTGAGGAGAAAGAAAATTGCTTAGTTTTGATCTCAGAAGCTGTATTCTTGCTTTTGATCCTGCAATTTGAGCTTTTCAGGCCAAAATCACAATATAATAAAAACTACCTTAAAGAATGAAATCCATCATGCTTTTTGTTTTAAACAACAAATGCATGCATTTTAAACATATTTTAATAAGTTTCAAGTGATAAGCAAGCTTTATTGGGGGAGACAGAAAATTGCTTAGATTTGACCTCGGATGCTGTATTCTTGCTTTTTAGGCTGTAATATGAGCTTTTCAGGCCAAAATCACAAAGTGATAAAAACTGCCTAAAAGAATGAAATGCATCATGCTTTTTGTTTTAAAAAACAAATGCATGCATTTTAAACATATTTTAACAAGTTTCAAGTGATTAGCAAGCTTTATTGCGGGAGACAGAAAATTGCTTAATTTGACCTCTGATGCTGTATTCTTGCTTTTTAGGCTGTAATATGACCTTTTCAGGCCAAAATCACAAAGTGATAAAAACTGCCTAAAAGAATGAAATGCATCATGCTTTTTGTTTTAAACAACAAATGCATGCATTTTAAACATATTTTAACAAGTTTCAAGTGATTAGCAAGCTTTATTGAGGAGACAGAAAATTGCTTAGATTTGACCTCTGAAGCTGTATTCTTGCTTTTCAGGCTGCAATATGAGCTTTTCAGGCCAAAATCACAAAGTGATAAAAACTGCCTAAAAGAATGAAATGCATCATGCTTTTGTTTTAAACAACAAATGCATGCATTTTAAACATATTTTAACAAGTTTCAAGTGATTAGCAAGCTTTATTGAGGGAGACAGAAAATTGCTTAGTTTTGACCTCTGAGCTGTATTCTTGCTTTTCAGGCTGTAATATGAGCTTTTCAGGCCAAAATCACAAAGTGATAAAAACTGCCTAAAAGAATGAAATGCATTATGCTTTTTGTTTTAAACAACAAATGCATGCATTTTAAACATATTTTAACAAGTTTTAAGTGATTAGCAAGCTTTATTGAGAGAAAGAAAATTGCTTAGTTTTGATCTCTGAAGTTGTATTCTTGCTTTTGATCCTGCAATTTGAGCTTTTCAGGCCAAAATCACAAAGTGATAAAAACTGCCTAAAAGAATGAAATGCATCATGCTTTATGTTTTCAACAACAAATGCATGCATTTTAAACATATTTTAACAAGTTCAA